>NW_020327508.1:0-21479 GCF_001858045.2 Oreochromis niloticus
TTAACTAAGCTCTGCTCTCTTTCTCTTTCCAGACAAACATGTTGGTTTAAGCAGGCGAGTCCAGAGCTCTCTGATGTCATGTGAGCCGCTAAAACCACTGCAGAACCTCCTGAAACTCTACATCACAGTCCCCGCTCTTTGCTGCCACTTTTTCATCAAACGTGAGGGAGGGGCTCCATCCATCGTGGATCAGGAGGCAAATGAGCTTTTCCAGTGACAGGAGCACACAAACACACAGCTGTGAGTCTGCCTGCACACGCAAACATTTATCTGTGAAACAGCTGCGAGTCACTGATCCTGCAGAGTGATAACTGTACTGATCAAAGCCTCCGCAAACACAAACGTCACATAGAGGAAGTCATGTAACGGTTTCTACAGCACGCCATACTAATAACAAGCCCAACGTGCACGTTTGGCAAACTGATCTGTTCCACGACTACAAGCGACCTCGTGAACGAGCGCTTTAAGAGAACGTCTCACCGTGCGACGTCTGGTTCAGGCAGAGGGAGGCCCAGCAGCTGGTTCAGGTGCATGCTGTCCTTCATGCACACCTGCCACTGGCTGAAGGCGTGAGCCACGCCCACATCAGGCTTCTGATGACAGCGAGCCTGCACAGCTGCAAAACACACAAACACACACACACACATTTTTAAACCAACAAGATTTCTGCAGCGCCAAAAGAAGAAAAACCTTCAGCGAAACATAATAAGAAAAACTAAGATCAGAAGAATTAAAGTTTTAAAAACTGATTTTATCTTCTGAAACGTAGATTTGAACCTTTCTTTGTCGTGTAATGTAAAACAGACTAACATGTTTATATTTCTGGACTGAACTGAGCCTGGAGATTATTTCACAGGTAATAATATCCATGATCCACATAGCAAAATTGGTATGGCCCGATCTGGCCCACACAATGTGCTTACACATGGCCCACGTACCGCAAAGAATGACGGCCCTTTGGTGACCCAGATCTGGTTTGCCAGAGGTGGCCCACACATGGGCCAGCACAAGGCCAGTTTCAGACACACTGGTGGTCCTGTGCTGGCCCAGAACAGTTTCAGCTCTGGCCCCAGATGTCAGCCTAATGTGTACCTTAATCAAGCCATGAAATAACAACATGTGCTGGAACATAATAGTAACATGACGAAACTCTGTTCAGACTGATTCTTATATAGTGCTTTTCTTCTCTCCCAGATTACTCAAAGTGCTCTACACAACATGTCACAATCACCCAATCACACACTTTCTCTTAACTGAGTGCTTCTAACTACATTCATACACATTCACACTCTTGACATGCAGACTGGAGGAGCCAGGGATCGACCTTCCGACCAGTAGGTGACCTGCTCTACCTCCTGAGCTACAGCCACCAGTGGTAAACATGAGTAAACCCTCACTAGGTTTTGGATAAAGTGTACACTCACAAACCTGTCAAACCTGCATTTGAAATGTTGGCTACCATAGCAGTATAGTATTGCAACATGGCATTGGGTCTTCTAACTAAAATAGGAAATAGGAACATAAATAGTGCCATCATTGTCAGACCTGGCCCACATCTGGTTGACATACACCCTGCCATGACACCGGTCAGTCAGAAAGTGCCAGCTTGATGCCAGATCTGGGCCAGACCTGTTTTCTATGAGCCTGGGCCACATAAACCAAACCAGATATAGCATGCCATCACATAGACCGTGCCATCTACGCCAGGCCTGGCCCATATCTGGATGACATGCGTCTTATCATGCCAGAGTCAGCCAGCAGTGCCGGCTTGATACCAGATCTGGGCCAGACCTGTCTGCTATGTGGACATGGTCCAAGAGCCCAACACACACGTCTCTGCTCCTAATAATGCAAACCTTTAGTTTAAACAGGTGAGCACTGCCCACCCGGAGAACAGAACAGTTTGTGTATCAGGCTGTAAACATGTTGATTTCTGCTGTAGTTTTAACATGGGACTCTATGGGGACTCACTCGCTGCTGCCTCTGCTGGACACCAGAGGAACCGCAGGCTTTGGTAAAGTCTCCTCTGGTTGTGTTTCCTACCTGCGCTGAGTTGCGGTGTGTCTCTGAGGTTCATTCCCAGCAGCAGCGACTTCAGCAGCTTCAGGTCCGGACGAGGCCGAGCTCTGTTCACCAGTAACAGGTCACGGCCACTGGAGGCGCAGCTGAGGCGGCAGCGCATTCAGACGTTCCTCGTTCACCCGAGAGCCTCAAGTAAGACCTGCAGACGTTCAGAGAGCTCCGCCTGGGGCCACGAGACAGCCGGACGAAGAGTTGAAACGACATTGTGGCAGACATTTAAGTTAGCTTGCTGCACTGAGGATTAAAAACACAAACCGCAGTTAATTTTCACTAAAACTGTCACCTCATGCAACGAGTTCAGCTGGAGCCGCTGAGCCACTCGACTGAAGGTTGGTTTGATTCGGATGAATTTAAGCTGGAGGCCCTCTCTGTCTCTCTCCTCCACCTTATATGACGTCTCTTTGCCCAGCACCAGCCCGTACATCACCTGGCGGAGAGGTCTGGAGGTCAGGTTAACACTGGGCAGGTCTTTGTGGTCCACGGGGGTGCTGAGGCTCAGCCTGTGAAGCAGCAGTACATCCAGGGTGTCCCCGGGCAGCCAGGCCTGCATCACACGCAGCTGCATCCAATCTGGGATGCGACCCATGAACTCCTGGAGATCAGGACACGAAGATTTTAGCAGACATTTACCTCGAGTAACATTTACATTTACAAACCCTCTGAGCTGCCTGAGCCTGGACACCCTTCAGAGGAACATCCTTTCTGCTGCTCGTATCTGAAATCTACACACAGTTCGTAGCAATTGGTGAAAGTAGCTCTGTCTGTAAATTGACAGCTCTGGTTATAAAGCATCAAGGTCAGTGCAGATGCTGGGAGAACAAAACCCATTCTGATATTTATGGGGTTTGAGTTTAGGGTATATCATCACTAAAGCTGAAACATACGTAATGATAGTCATGAACTAATCTGAAGGCTCGTTTGCCTGATCCCTACAGAAGCTTGCCTTAGTTTCATCGGTAACACTAGCTTCTTGGACCTGACGATGGTCAGATGGACATTTAGACTTTTTCCAGCCTTGAACTTGTAGCCATGGTCCTGAGTTCTGCTCAAATTTCCAGTCTCATCCACCTGCATCTGGAGACCATTCGGGGAAGAAGCACTGCACCCTTCCAGCAGGTTATACTTAAAGACCGTCTGAGGACCTCTGTCTCTGAGAAGAAGAAATCACCCAAAGTCCTGTTTCTAGACTTTGGTCCAGGAAGAAAAGCCGTCCACAACCTGAACCGCTCCTGAGTTCACGTCTAGGTCCTCTACATATAAACCTAAAAGCAGTACCAGTAATCATTACCTCAACTAGGAACAGAGGAATGACCCCATGGATGAAGAACTCCATCAGCGAGCTGCGAGGCAGTTTGTATTCTTCCATCCCCACAGACAAACTCTGCAGCATCTTCTTCATGTTCTCCTTGTTCTTGCGGCTCTTTCCTCCCATCAGCTCCACTGCTGCCTTCAAAGCGTCCTCCGGCTCCTCAAAGTCCTTCAGCCAGCACAGCAGGCCTTCCAGGCGGCTCTGAGGCTTACTGGCGACTGGGGCAAACTGACTCCAGATAAACTTCTGCAGCTTCACGTAGTCATTCCCAGCCAGGGCAGCGAAGGTGGGCAGGAGCTGGCATTGGATTTCGAAGTAGATGCAGAAGCTGGAGGTATAGTATCTCTTACAAGGGATGTAGCTCTTTGAGCCATTCCCATTTACATCCTGCCACTGGAAGTAAGAGATGGGCAACAACCCCGCTGAGAGGTTGAAGATGTAGAAGTCGCTGTCGTTAGAAAGCACTGGGCACTGCCACTTATCAGCCAGGGCGGCTATCTCCCGGTCGGCCTCGCCAAAGCACTGGGCGACCGGGACCTTCAGCCGGGTCAGCGTTTGTCTGAACACCCACTTGGTCATAATTGGCAGGACGTTTTCCTTCCCCCCGTCCTTTGCTGCTCGATGGGCTCTTTCGATCCGCTGCTCGGCCCTTTGTGTCACAGTTTCGAGCTTCTTGTCGGTGTGGTCCGAGCCTCCGTCCAGCACCACGTAGGGATCGACCTCGCAGGTTCTGAGGGCTGTGATGAACCTCTCAATCAGGCTTTCATAGGCAGCATACTCCCCGCCGTGATTCTGGTCCAGACCTAAAGAATCAGCCAAAAGAAACACAACAAAGAGACTCCAAAAGTCAGTACATAGCAGTAGCTTTGCACGTGGGGACAAACCATGCTGAACTGACATCACGCAGAAACTGTCTGAAACAAATGCTGTCACCATGCTGTGACAGCAGGAAGCTCGAGAAGATGTCAGGAAGGTCAAAGAATACTGAGACGGGTAGTTTTACACATCCAGGACATGCGTAATGTTCACTATGTCTGGATGATGAAAGTGTCCATGAACTCAAACCAGCAGTTCAGATACTGATCCTGTGACTTTCCCTCAGCACCTTAAATATACTAATATATATATGTAATGTGGTTTTTATAGATTCTGGTTGTGAACAGTGAAGCTGCAGGGACTTAGGCCTCCAGCAGGGGGCGACTCCTCAGGTTGGGAAAATGATCTCTAAGCTCAGTAATCTCTCTTGGGGTCCTTTCTTCGTACCTCGCTAAGTAAGTTAGCCGGATTTGATTGTTGACGATTTCGCGTGATCTTGGATCGTTCGGTTCTCCGAAGCTCATCAGGGGTCCGTTCTTCGTACCTCGCTTACTACATCCAAGATCAAATCATCGCGCCAACTTTGAGCTTGCTAATCCGGTTCTCCGAACACACCTGTTGTTGACGATTAGTATAGCTGGATGAAGTAATGTGAGATCACTGGGTGGCTTAAAAGGGGCTACGCATCGATAGTAGAAACATTGATCGGCAACCCTGTGATTGGTCGGCGAAGATGTCGAAGGAGCGCGCGCAGTATTTCACGGCAGCAGACCAAGAACTCTTGATTGAGGGATATCAGGAGTTTCAGAGTTTAATTAAAACGCAGGGGAACACTGCAAAGGCTGCAAAAGCAAGGAGAGAGGGCTGGCAGAAAGTTGCTGACAAATTAAACTCGTAAGTGATCCATGATATTACATTATATCATGTGATATTATATTATACCACATTATATTATATCACATCATATCCTCTTTCACATTAGAGCCACAACAGGACCCACTAGAACATGGGAACAAGTAAAAGTGAAATATAAGAATATTCCACAGAATGGTAATATTTATCACTTATATTGCTTTTAGTCTCTTGAAAAGAGACCCTGGAATAATCTGTTTGTTTGTTTATAACAGCAACCAAGAAAAGGGCAGAGCAAATAAAGACAGGTGGTGGTCCTGCACCCCCTCGTCACACCCCTTTTTGTACTGTGACATTTATTGACATTGTGGGTTTTTTTGTGTGTAGTTTGACATAACACTCCATCACTTTTACCTGTTCCCATGCAAGGGGTGACTGAAGCATGCACAGTAAGTTGGGAGATATATATATATATATCTATATATATGGAGAGAGAGAGAGAGAGAGAGAGAGAGAGAGAGAGAGAGAGAGAGAGAGAGAAAATAATACCCTCACAGGAGAATCGATATCTCTCTATGAGCACACCGTCGCGCTGAGCTAAAGGATCCTGTCTATCCCGCAATATATGCTAAATTCTGTAAACTCTCCTTATCAGTCTTGCACCTTCCTTGCTCGAGTACAAACGGACAGGACATGGCTGCGACAGATCCGTAAGCGTAAACCTGCTCGGGAGCAGGTTTACTTTATGTAAACAGGATTAGATCGCGGCCACTCAGGTATGTCCGCTGCATTTATATGAAAGCAACAGCGATATTTCTCCACTGTTTTTCCATAAATAAATATTATCAATGTAACTAAAGATAATGCAGTATTTGATTCTTTTATTGATTTCATACAGATACATACAGGTCATTTCCTAAAAAAAGGGAAATGTACTATTAATCATTCTATTACATGTATTTGATTATTTCAGATGTAATTCATATTTTAGAGTAGTAATAGTAAAACACTTCGTGTAATCAAGATGAGAGACCACGGCTATAAAAGCGAAGGTGGATTTGGGAAGTCTGTCGCAGCCATGTCCTGTCCGTTTGTACGCGAGCAAGGAAGGTGCAAGATTGATAATGTCATGATCCTGGGTCCGTTTGACCCAGCGTTTTGTGTTTTTCTATTTTAGTGTGATTTTTGTTCTGTTCTTCTTCTGTTTAGTGTTTTCTCTGTTCGGCCCGTGTGTGTCCTTGTATGTGTAGTTCCTGTTTTATTGTGACGGTCTGTGTCTTATGTCAGTGTGTCCTGTTTACGTTCCCCCACCTCGTCAGCTGTTATGTCTCCCAGGTGTGTTCCCTCCTGTTTCCCATCCCCCTGATTACTGGTGTGTATTTATTGTGTATGTTCTCTTGTCCTCGTTGCTGGTTCGTCTGTGTTGTTTCCCCTCGATCTCCCTGCGTCTTCGTTTCTGGTTTGCTTTGTTAGTTTTCCCAGTTTAGGTTTACCTGTTAGTGTCACCCGCCATTTCTGTTTCTTTGCTTTACTGTTAATAAATTCTCACCTGCACTTGAGCTGCCGCTGCCTGGTCCTAATTAATTCCCACACGGCTTGCACCCGCAAACCGTGACAGATAAGGAGAGTTTACAGAATTCAGCGTATATTGCGGGATAGACAGGAGCCTTTAGCTCAGCGCGACGGTGTGCTCATAGAGAGATATCGATTTTTTTGTTATTTACTTACCACACACACACACACACTCACACACACTCTCTCTCTCATATATATATATAGATAGATAGATAGATAGATAGATAGATAGATAGATAGATAGATAGAAAAAAAAAAAAAAAAAAGATAGATAGATAGATAGATAGATAGATAGATAGATAGATAGATAGAAATAGATAGATAGATAGATAGATAGATAGATAGATAGATAGATAGATAGATAGATAGATAGATAGATAGATAGATAGATAGATAGATAGATAGATAGATAGATAGATAGATAGATAGATAGATAGATAGATAGATAGATAGATAGATAGATAGATAGATAGATAGATAGATAGATAGATAAAAAAAAAAAAAAAATAGATAGATAGATAGATAGATAGATAGATAGATAGATAGATAGATAGATAGATAGATAGATAGATAGATAGATAGATAGATAGATAGATAGATAGATAGATAGATAGATAGATAGATAGATAGATAGATAGATAGATAGATAGATAGATAGATAGATAGATAGATAGATAGATAGATAGATAGATAGATAGATAGATAGATAGATAGATAGATAGATAGATAGATAGATCGATCTCCCAACTTACTGTGCATGCTTCAGTCACCCCTTGCATGGGAACAGGTAAAAGTGATGGAGTGTTATGTAAAAGTACACACAAAAAACCCACAATGTCAATAAATGTCACAGTACAAAAAGCCGGGGTGTGACGAGGGGGTGCAGGACCACCACCTGTCTTTATTTGCTCTGCCCTTTTCTTGGTTGCTGTTATAAACAAACAAACAGATTATTTCAGGGTCTCTTTTCAAGAGACTAAAAGCAATATAAGTGATAAATATTACTATTCTGTAGAATATTCTTATATTTCACTTTTACTTGTTCCCATGTTCTAGTGGGTCCTGTTGTGGCTTTAATGTGAAAGAGGATATAATATAATATAATAAATTACTTACGAGTTTAATTTGTCAGCAACTTTCTGCCAGCCCTCTCTCCTTGCTTTTGCAGCCTTTGCAGTGTTCCCCTGCGTTTTAATTAAACTCTGAAACTCCTGATATCCCTCAATCAAGAGTTCTTGCTCTGCTGCCGTAAAATACTGAGCTCGCTCCTTCGACATCTTCGCCGACCAATCACAGGGTTGCCGATCAATGTTTCTACTATCGATGCGTAGCCCCTTTTAAGCCACCCAGTGATCTCACATTACTTCATCCAGCTGTACTAATCGTCAACAACAGGTGTGTTCGGAGAACCGGATTAGCGAGCTCAAAGTTGGCGCGATGATTTGATCTTGGATGTAGTAAGCGAGGTACGAAGAACGGACCCCTGATGAGTTCAGTCTGTGGTTTCAGGTCTGACTGAATAAAACGTGGAGGTCTACAGACTGAAGGTGTTTGAGTTTAGTGCACCATCAGCTGATTCTGGGTCAGTAACTCACTAAACTCTGCACTCTGTGACTTTGTGGTTGGTTAGGAGTCTGCATGCTGAAGCAGGACGCTCACATCATGAAATAATAACTCATCATTAAACATTTTCCCTTCTTTAATGTAAAGAAGGACGTAACATCGCCTGAGCCCAAGTCGAGAGTGTAAAGCAGCTGAAACCCAAACAGATCATGAGTTCAGCGAGGTCGCCAAACATCCAGATCACACACGAGAGCAACATCTGCAGAGCTCAACAACAGCAGTCAGGATTTCATAATTCTGCGTTTTAATGACTCAGACATGTTTGTAATCTGATCTGTTATAACATTCAACACACGCGCGCGGGTATATAAGTAAGTAAGGAAAGTTTATTTATTAAGCGCTTTTCACAGACAAGCAGTCACAAAGATTAAAATAAACAGTACACTGAATAGAAATTATACACAATGTAAAAGGTTTAAATGTAAATTAAAAATGTGAAGAATATAAAATATGTAGATCAGCAAAAGGCTTGTTTAAACAGAAAAGTTTTTAACTGCTTTTTAAAAGAATCCACATTGTCAACCAAACGTAGCTGTGGTGGTAGACTGGCCCACAGCCGTGGTGCCTCAGACTGAAAGGCTCCGCCCCCTTTCGTCTTCAGTCGTGTTCGGGGAGCAACCAACAGACCCTGAGTCTGTGAGCGGAAACGAGCAGCAGTGTATTTAATAAGAAGCTTGGATAAATAATCTGGGGCCGTTTAGTGCTCTGTATGTTAAAACAAGAATTTTAAAACGAATTCTTGCTTCTATAACACACGCACGCACCATAACACGCGCGCGCGCACACACACACTTTTTGCCGTTCATACTTCCGTTTGTGCGGTGGTCGTCCGTTTGTATTACCAGCAGTATTAATAGTAATAGTACTAATACTACTTAACAGCAGTATCAGTGATGATAATGACGTCAGTACTGAGGGTGCGCATAAACCTGCAGCCTCCAAACTTTGATCAGACTCCTGCAGTTCAGACCGGAGCTCCTCTCACCTGACTCAAAGTACAGCAGGTAGTTCAGGTTGCATCCATCGATCACCAGCCGGCTCCTGCCGAACCGGACGTCCCGGTAAACCTTCCGGTGGTTGTCTAAGAAGGTGGCCAGACCCTGAACCCCCATCCTGGGTGTGAGTGCGCTGCGGAGTGCGGATTTCTAACTGCGCCTCCTCCGCTCTGTGTTTCCTTAAGTTTCATTTTCCTCACATCAGCTGATTACAGCTGACAGCAGCGTGCACGCGCTAGTTGACCCGTTTAATAATCAACACGAGCCCAGAGAGGAGATCATCATCATCATCCTTAACACCTTCGTCATCATCATCAGTGTCACCTGCTTCCAGCAGCACAGTGAGTTTAGAAGCACATTTTATTTCTTTGTTTAAAAACATAAAATGAACCGAAACCAGAGCAAAGAGACATCAGATGTGACGTCATGTCAGAGAGGTCCGCGTGCCGTGCTGCAGAGACATGAACCGAACCGGGCCGAGCTGGACTCTCCTGTAACACCACTTTGATCCACAAGATGGAGCCTCGAGTTCAGCGTGAGACATTCAAACAGCCCACAGACTTGCCGCTGCTGTCGCACTCGGTGGATTGTTGTAGAAGAGTTCAAAGTGTGCAGCTTTGAAAATACACGGAATCATTTCAAACAGCCAGAAGATTTCACGTGACTGTGTGAGCTACACTCAAATCTTCTGGTGCAATGCTGCCACCTGGTGGTGAAAGTCTTTTTCCAAATGAAACCAAGCTGCAGCTGAAAACTCAGCAGCAGTAAAACATGTCGCACTTTTAAACTCCACCGCCGCTGTTTTATATTAACAAAAGTGTCAAACACATAAAGCCCCGGAGAAAGGCGCCGTTCTGGGGGGCTTTTTGTATTTCACACAGGGGCGGATCTAGAAGGGTGGCATGGGGTGGCAAGTGCCACCCTAAAATGATCCCTTGCCACCCCAAGTGCCACCCCAGTTTTGCATATGACAGTGTTGTTTATTAAAATAAGATAGCATTAACAGTTTGAGCGTAGTTACAGTCAACAGTGAATATAAATGCTAAAACTGAATATATTGCATAGTGTCCCCCCCTCCACCGTTAACAAATGGTTCAGCCCATAGCTGACGGGCTTTTTTCTTGTTTTCAGTAGCAAGCGATGTTTATGATTGTGCCAGAGCACATTTTGAACAACACCATGGGAATTTCGGATTTTACACAGGTGGTTGGATGTTACACTCTGGAAATGGAAGGAAGGTGAGTGTTATTACCCCTCTGTGGTCCACAGACACGCTGCACCTCCAAATCACATGACTGATGTAAGCTGCCATAGCAACAAGCTGCAGCCACGCTGAGTCTCTATTTCAGCCCACGTTGAAAGTTCGGACTTCAAAGTTTTTAAATTTTAATTACATGCCAGTAAATCCAGAGTTATGATAATATATATAAGCCACGCTTTTTTTCTAAATACTGTCGTCACGTTTGTGTGTGTGTGTGTTTTAAGCGTTTTCTAAGGAAAGCGCGAAAACAGTCAAGAAAGGGAAAAAGAGCCACCTCTTTCCTGTCGGTGGGGAAATGCACCATGTCGACCAATTTTTAAAAAAGTCAACACGTAGGATTTGGTTGTTTAGGAAGAGGGGAGAGTTGTTAGATGTGGGAGATTTGTGACGTTTAGTGTGGAGTGTATACTTAGTGTGTTGTGTTGTCTTGTGTAGCTGTTCTGTTGTGTAGTCGTTTTGTCTTGTGTGTCAGTGAGGGCACTAATGAATGTCACTAAGGCACACTGCAGTGTAAACACTGTCACTAAGTAGAAAACCAGCGGAGTGATACACCTGCTGTTGTCAGGCCTGCAGGTTAGTCCCTGTGCTGCTCTCTTCTGTCTTTTGGTGGACAAACTTGTTTTTTACTGGCACACATCATTTGTGGGGCATCTTATTGATTGTCCTGATTGTTCTCTCATTTTAGTTTTAGTAATATTTTAAATGGTTGTACAAAATGAAAAAACAGCAGGTGTATTGGCTGCATTTTTAGAGAAATAGTTGTATATGTTTACAAAATGTACAATTTATATTTAAATTTCAAGTTATAAACATTTACTCAACATGTCTGTTTTTTTACAGTAAAAAATACTACTAGGGTTTAAAGTTCTTTTGTGATTTCAGATCAGTAATACTAATGCAGTATGTCAGTGAAAAAAACAACTAAATTCAGTTGAGCTGAAAAGAATGATACCAAACAAGGCAAAGGGAAAAAAATCAAATGAAACAATTTGAGGGTGAAATACAAACATAAACTCAAAAGGAGTCAAAAATGTCCGGGTGTATTTCAGACCTCAGAGGGTTCATCCAACAAATCATGAAAAATTAGGTTTAAATTTTTGTTCATGACAGTGCAGATTTCTGACATTTTGTGTAATTTAAGCTGTAACAATGTGATTGTTTTCTAACAAAAAACAGTGAAACTTAAGTTAGACTTGTGTTTGTAAATGAACCGCCCCATGTTGTGTAGCTTTCTGGGTTTTATACTTATTGGGCTACATATTTATTTATTATACAGGCTATACAGTACATAACATCAAAACTCACATGTTTTATGTAACTAAAGTGTGTAATTATGTGGGCTACAGACAATAATTAAGTTATAGACTATATTTATATGAAAAACATGTATACTTACTGCATTTGAATCATTTTAACCATATGTAACCACCTGCATATGTGTTTGAAAAAAAAGGGCTTTGATTTCTTTGCCACCCTAAGAAAATTTCTCTAGATCCGCCCCTGATTTCACACTGTTTCGTTTGTTGCTCTTGGGTTTTTTGGATTTTACTTTTTAAATGTGTTATCGCCCGGTCGGCCTCGCCAAAGCACTGGGCGACCGGGACCTTCAGCCGGGTCAGCGTTTGTCTGAACACCCACTTGGTCATAATTCGCAGGACGTTTTCCTTCCCCCCGTCCTTTGCTGCTCGATGGGCTCTTTCGATCCGCTGCTCGGCCCTTTGTGTCACAGTTTCGAGCTTCTTGTCGGTGTGGTCCGAGCCTCCGTCCAGCACCACGTAGGGATCGACCTCGCAGGTTCTGAGGGCTGTGATGAACCTCTCAATCAGGCTTTCATAGGCAGCATACTCCCCGCCGTGATTCTGGTCCAGACCTAAAGAATCAGCCAAAAGAAACACAACAAAGAGACTCCAAAAGTCAGTACATAGCAGTAGCTTTGCACGTGGGGACAAACCATGCTGAACTGACATCACGCAGAAACTGTCTGAAACAAATGCTGTCACCATGCTGTGACAGCAGGAAGCTCGAGAAGATGTCAGGAAGGTCAAAGAATACTGAGACGGGTAGTTTTACACATCCAGGACATGCGTAATGTTCACTATGTCTGGATGATGAAAGTGTCCATGAACTCAAACCAGCAGTTCAGATACTGATCCTGTGACTTTCCCTCAGCACCTTAAATATACTAATATATATATGTAATGTGGTTTTTATAGATTCTGGTTGTGAACAGTGAAGCTGCAGGGACTTAGGCCTCCAGCAGGGGGCGACTCCTCAGGTTGGGAAAATGATCTCTAAGCTCAGTAATCTCTCCTGATGAGTTCAGTCTGTGGTTTCAGGTCTGACTGAATAAAACGTGGAGGTCTACAGACTGAAGGTGTTTGAGTTTAGTGCACCATCAGCTGATTCTGGGTCAGTAACTCACTAAACTCTGCACTCTGTGACTTTGTGGTTGGTTAGGAGTCTGCATGCTGAAGCAGGACGCTGGCTCTGAATTTACTTTTTAAATGTGTTTTCTGTGTTTTTGTGGCTTTTCTACATGTTCACGTGTTTTAGGCCATGTTTTATAGCACGCAGGTGTTTGGAACACCTCTTTGTAAAAGACAAGAAACAGTTCAGTGACAGCCAGCTCCTTTTTCCTTAATTATACCCCCAACCCTCGGTTCATGACATTTGGGTGATCCACCAAAGTCAGCCTGCAACAGCGGAAATATCACGTGTTCATGTGTCTGTACCCCCCCAAATCTGTGGCCATCGAAACAACGTCCTCCTGCCCTTCTGCAGAAATATAGGGAAAACATTCATTACAGAAATTTCCAGTAATGTCAGTGAGTCATTTCCAGAACATGAAATAAAAGTCGTTTTTTATGTTAAATGGGAGCTGTACCTCGTGTTTATCAGGTGTTACATGGATTTTAAGAATCACACGCCACATGTCAGACACTGTCACAACTGTAAGGAGAAAACTTATGTGATGGTTTCTGATGAATCTGGATAAAGTGGCTGCAGATGCTGCAGTGTGCACCGAGCGGTAAGAAGGTACAACACACTGAGCCCAGAGTGCTGGCGTTGATTGTAGAACTGATTGTGGAACTGTATGACTGTAGAAAACTGTTTTCTACAGTCATTGGTCTGGACTGGGAGGAGACCATCCTGTCCTCCTACAGGAGGGTCCCTGACACACCCACTTCTTTACCGTGGGTTCAGAGTGTGGGATGAGACTCCTCTCTCAGACTGTGCCAGCTGAAGTAGGCCTTGGCTCGGCTTCATTAGACCACTGTGGGAGATGTTGATGGAGGCTGAAGAGAGAATATCATCAGCATAAATTCAGACCTGCTGGTAACCATCACTGAGGTTCACTCATTTTCACCTTTATTCTGTTCTTCTTATTCTGTCCATGGTCATCCCCATATTTAGATTGTAAGCCCAACAAGGGACAATTGTTGAAAATTAGCAGTAGCTATAAACCTATGTGCGGTACATCAGTCTCATGTCTTGCACGTGAACTATGTTAAACTGCACTGTCCTTTTAAATAAATAAATAAATTCAAATTCAAAAGAAACAACCCAAAGTCTCTGAATGATCTTCGTCCTGTGGCCCTCACCTCCCTGGTGATGAAGGCCATGGAGAAGAGCATAAAACAACACATTGTAAGAGCAACTGACCCCCTGATGGACCCACTTCAGTTTGCTTACTGAGTTTGCTTACTCTACACCGATGACTGCAGATCCACACAGCCCAACTGTCACCTGGTTAAATATACTGACAACCCAGTTCTCCTGTCACTGCTGTCAGGGCCTCACAACACCACGGGCCCGCTCTGCAGGACTTTGTAGAGTGGCGTGACAGCTCCAAACTTGAATTGAACATGAGCAAAACCACAGAGATGGTGGTGACCTTCTCCAGTAGGCAGAGGGATCTGGCTGCTTCAGTCACCTCCACCATCCACGGGAAGCCAGTGGAGGTAGTTGAGGAGTACAAATACCTGGGAACCATCTTTGACAACCTCCTGAAATTCTCTGCCAACACAGAGGAGATTCTCAGGAGGTGTCACCAACGGCTATACCTCCTTAGGAAACTCAAGTCCTTTGGAGTTAGCACACCCATCATGATGACTTTCTACTATGCCTTCCTGGAAAGCATCATGAGCAATGTTCCCTCTAAACTGCGCACGTGCGCAATTGCGCACTGCTGGCACGGTCTCTGCGCACAGAAAATCTGCGTTGCGCACAAAAAAATCTAACCTGAATTGAAATTAAAGTTAATACTTTAGCAATTCAGTTTTGCAGCGTTAGTCAGTAAGTGACTGGCTGCTCCTGTATGGGATTAGAACGATGCCACCTTATCCTATAGTCCAGCCAATGATGCGATTCACATTCGTATATACGCAGCCAATCAACGTCGCTGACAGGCTATGACAGCGTCCTTATGTGCCGACACCGGTGTTTTAGCGAGCAAAGCGGCGTGGCTGATGTGCAGTGAAGCCACATTAATGACAACGTGTCCAACCATTGGAGATGTGAGCAGGACAGACGGAACAACTGACGGGAAAAGTGTGGACTTTATACCAGTTTTTAAATTGTGTTGATCGGCCACGTAAAACCAGAGTTATGATAAAAATATCTGCAATGTTTGGTTTTCTTCCTGAATACTGTCGTTGTTTATATTTACTGCGGGAAGAAACGGTAAAAACGGCGTTTTATAAGGAAAACGCTCGAAAGCCTGTGAGCAAAAACAAACCCCCACCCCCCTCTCTCTTCCCTATTGGTCGAAAAAAGGACCGTGTCGACCAATCAAAAAATGATATGGCAACGTGGCATCTAGTTGTTAAGAAACGGGGGAAGTTTTAGGAGTGACGGCGGTGTTCTGAGATGTGAGAGATTTGAGACGTTTAGCGCAAATCTTGTGTAGTTAGTGTGTAGTTAGTGTGTAGTTAGTGTGTAGTGTAGTCAATAGTTTTGTTGTGTGTGTCAGAACAATGAGGCGGCTGCTGAATGTTACAGGTGTTACAGCAGTGATACATCTCCTGCTGTCAGGCCTGCAGGTATCAGGCTGTTGTTCTCCTTTATCTCATAGTGGACAGAAATTATTTTTTGGAGTGGCACAAATAATTTGTGTGGCATCAGATTTGATGCAGAACAGCTGATTGTTCTGTAAATAGTTTGAAATGTTTATTAAAAATGCCTTGGCTACATTTAAAAAAAAAAAAAAAGCTGCAAAAACTTTGTTGTTTGCCAAACTGAGTTACTTTTTTGAGGAGTAACTATATAATTAATTGCCCAACATTGGTCATTATATGCTGTATTTTGCAGACAGAGTTACAGACTCTCTCCCAGACCACAGACTCATAATACAAGTCAGAGCTTTATGGAAAAAAAAGAAAGTTGTGTTTTCGAAATTGGAGTTCAAGTTATTTTTACTTCCAATAGTGTTAACATCCTACACAGGTCAATGGCTAGATTCTTTTACATGTTCATTGTAAGTGGGCTAAAGCAGTTAATTAAAAGTAGTCTAACATAAATGTAAATGCTGTAATTTGATTATTGTAATAAACCATGTAACTTGGATGGATTAGATGCTGGTGTGACCACAGTGCACATGTCTGATGTCGCTCACAGTGGTCCAAGGGACGCTCAGGGAGTTTGTGTGTTCGCTCAGACACATGAAGATTTGAGGGAACATTGATCATGACCTTCTCCATCACCTGCTGGTTCCACTCCCTCAGCCTTCAGAATAGGAACAGACTGCAGCACACTGCATCAGTGTGCTCTAAAATCATTGGCCTGCCTGTCAGAACTCTGGCACAGGTTTCAGCCAACAGGTCCTTAGACAGGCAGCCAAAATCATCAACGACCCCTCTCACATTCTTCACCCCACATTTCAATGGCTCCCCTCTGGGCAGTGGCGGTCCTAGCCTGTTTGACGCCCTGGGCGAACACTCCCTCTGGCGCCCGGTTTTCACTAACCCTACTAATTGATGTTATCTTGTTGTATCTCTGTTGTGGTCAGTGCTATCCTCTATGCTGTTGCATGCTGGGGCAGCAGGTTGAGGGTCACAGATGCCAACAGACTAAATTAACTGATCGAAAGGCCAGTAATGTTATGGGGATGGAGCTGGACTCCATTAGGGTGGTGTCTGAGAGGCAGTGTTGTCCAAGATAAAGACAATGTTGGATAATACCTCCCACCACTCCATGACATGACGTGCCGGCTAGTCACAGAAGGACGTTCAGTGAGAGACTGAGATTACAAAAAAGCACCACTGACCGACACAGGAAATCATTCCTGCCTGTTGCCATCTCTCTGTACAACTCCTCCACCTAACACAGTGTGAACACTGCAATAGTTACAGCCTTTTTACACACACTCTTTTCTACTCTGGAATATTCTTGTCAATTTTCTTGATATTTATTTATAATCACCTCTGTTAATCCTTGATATTTATAACTGAGTGATCTGTATATATTAGTGCTATTTCTTAAATGTATAAAATCTGTAACATAATGTATTGTTTGGAGTTTAGTCTGTTACTGTTGCTATTTTTACCATTTCTTCTTGGAGCAACTGTAACCCACATAATTTCCTTAGGGATTAATGAAGTATTCTGATTCTGATTGTTTCAGGATGACCTGCCATTATCCAATGACACATCTGCTTACCTGTATCTTTTGCTCGTTTCTCCTCTTCTTTTCTCTTTTTTCTAAACTGAGCACCTGATGGCTTTGAACTTTTCTTGTCCATCTTCCATTGGTTTTAATTTTGCACTCCAGTATGAACACCCATCCCCCAACCCGAGGATCACCACAACATAACCTTAGTTCACAGATTGACTTTGTCTAGGGTTTATTTCTGGGATTTCGCACAACCCAGGAATCAAATCATGAATACATAATGGGCTTGGATTTACAACATTATGAATGAAATGTGCTCTATTTGGAAGCTCTATTTCTTAATCTTCTTATATTTATTGTTTGTTTACTTGCACTGCTGTAACTGGAGCCTCGTCGTCTCGTCTCTCTGTATACTGGACTGTATGTAGCGGAGATGACAATAAAGTTTACTTTGACTTCAGCAGCGCGCAGGCGCACCGAGGGCTCTCGCGCTCACTTTTCGCGTATAGAATTTTGAAAAAACATCGGTGCAAACTATAAGTCTGTATCATGATGTCTGGTGTTTTCGTGTTGTTGGTTTGTTTTATTTTGTTTTATTTTGCGAGTTGGTTATTAGATGCTGCTCCAGCCAACCAGAGACTCCCCCGCCGCCCCGCCCTCTCCTCCCTGTGCCGCAAGCAGCAGGCGCACCTCGCAAACGGAGGGCGCCCTTACTCCAGCAAATGGGCGATAGAAAACCGATCGGTGTCTATACCATTCCCAATATTCGCTGGCATGACGTCGGGGCAGCATGAGTACGAGCAATTTTTTTTAATTATTTTTTTTTTTTGCCGATGCCCGTGATGCCGCGATGCCGCCCCCACCACGATGCCGCCTCGGGCAACCGCCCGTGTCGCCAGTATCAAAAACCGCTACTGCCTCTGGGCGACGCCACCTCTGCATTTCCTGCAGGGCTGAGAGGAGGAGAGCCACCTTTGTCCCCAAAGCCACTCTGCTTTTTTTTGTAATTAAAGTTTTTTATTAATTTGAACATTTAAGAAAAACATAACATAACAACCCAAAACAACAAAAACTGCACTCAGTGAAGAAAAAATAAATAAATAAATAAAATAAAATTATTGGTCTACATATGATGACAATGTGAGATACAGTCTGAATTAAGAATTAACTGTGTTTGCCACTCTGCTTTTTAACTCCAGCCGATAAGAACATTTCCCACACCCAGAAACATAAACTACACTCTTCTTATACTACTGACACTTTATTCACTTTACTCACTTACAGTTATTTATCCACCTTTCAGTCACTTTAATTTTAAAACTGTGTAATTTTAAAACTGTATATTCTGTGTATTTATTATTTCATTGCCTGTTCTTATTGTTCTTATCTTCAACGTTATGCTGCTCGGCTGTTTGTTAATTGCCCCTCGGGGAAAAATAAAGTCTTCTGATTCTGATCATGTTACGATGATGATGATGATGATGATGATGGTACTGGTGCCGGTCTGTGTGTTTCTCCCGCCTCTAAAAGCAAACTTGTCCCCGGCAGAGACGAAGAGCTCCGGGCGGAAGGCCCGCTGCATTTGAACGGAGTCACGTGACTGTCGCACCGGTTGAAACCGACAGAAAGCCGCAGGAGGCTCGAGCTGCAGATCTGCGCGGACGAACGGATTAAACATCCAGCACAGAGTCCGACTCCCCGGCTGCACACCCCCCGGTATGTCCGCTGTTGTCTGCGTGCTGAAGACCCGCTGCTTCCTCCGGCAGCTCCTCCCCGGCCTGCCCGCCGCCATGCACAGAAGCTACAGCCTGGATGTCTCCGCTCCGCTCCTCCGGACGCAGGGCTACGTGGACGGCCGCTGGATCTCCGCTGCCTCGGTGTTCCCCGTCCTGGACCCGGCCACCGGACAGGAGATAGTCCGGGTATCGGACTGCGGCCCCGCGGAGGCCAAGCAGGCGGTGGACGCTGCGTACAAAGCGTTTCACTCCTGGAAGCAGTACACAGCCAAGGTAGGCTGCGCACTCACAGAACTCCACTTTAAAAACCGACGATTTAAAATTATTGTCGCATTTCCGCCCTGAAAATTAAACGAAACAACCCAACGCTGGCATCTTCCCGACTGACAGAAGCCAGGCTTTTATTCGGATATCATAAAATTCACCGGATACTACAATATGTGCAGGTTTCACTTTTTAAACGGGACTCTCTGCCCGTACTCAACGCAAAGCACTGGAACTCTTACGTAAGTGATCCACATTGACTGTCGGAGTTTCTTCAATGATCTTATTCACAGACGTCAGACTTTAATACGGCTAACACAGAAACCACCAGATTTAAGGATTTTCACACAAATTCAAAACTTTCTTTTATGGCCTTCTCCGCCCACCGTACTCCACTAAAAAACTATAAATGTACCTTCAATTATAAATATCGACTCAGTATTCTGTCAAACAGCTTTGTAAACATTAAATGTTTGGAAATGTTTATTGGGTTAACTCATAATTACCAGGAATCAGTTTTTAGACTAAACCCAAACTTTAACGAGCGTCTTCCTGTTGCTGCGCCACTGCGAGCGGACAGGAGACAGACATGTGAGCCGAGATGAGCACCGTCCCTTAAACAGTCACAAAACACAAAGGCTGCAGTGAGGAGACACGGAGTTTCCCCGCTAACAGCACACTGTTCAAATATGTCGTAATTGTACAGAGTTTCGCGTGGACAGCAGGTGTGCTCCTGCAGCGTTGCGAGCATGTTTAATGCAGTTATCTGCTGTGAGGTTCTTGTTCTTAGAGACGTTAGCAGTGAGTGTGTGGATGCAGCTGAGCTCTGCTTGAACCGTAGGTTAAATGTTTAAACACTCGCAGCCTCACAGGTTAATGTTTCCCTCAGTGCAGAGACAAAGTCCGGCTTTGTTAAAGGTCAGCAGGCTGACTGAGCTCCACCTTCATACAGTCACCAACACAGGAGGTGACCCGCTGAAGGATGAACCAACGAGCAGGGACAGAAATCTGATCCATCAAAAAGAAAAAACTGCAGGAGCAAACTTAGGACTGGATGTGTCCTCACTCTGGTCCTTGACTTTAAACTTTTTCAGAGTATTTTCTCTGATAAAGTTTCTACTTTTTGCTGTAAATGAGAGAATTGTTTGTTTCTTTTGATGAAACTAAAGTTCTCTCTTTGCGTCTCCATCAATATGAGTGAAGCATGGTGGCGGGGGACAGGTGTGAACGGTTAAATTTGATAATGAAGGCGTGCAAGTGACCCGTGCTGTGCTCTGATTGGTTGTCCTGCAGGAGAGGAGCGTCCTGCTGAGGAAATGGTTCGAGCTGCTGCTGCTGCACAAAGACGAGCTCGCCCAGCTGATCACGTTTGAATGTGTGAGTATGAAACATGAACTCACCTGTAGGACACCTGAACATGCAGTACATGTCAGCAACGAGTGAGTACTTGTACTGTAGTACTTTTCAAATAAATACTGCTTTAAAATGTTTGTTTACTGAAATAAGAAAACATCAAGTTTTTGTAAAAGTGATTATTGTAACAAACTCTTCATCCTGCTGTGTGTCTGTGTGTCTGTGTGTGCGTATCTCTGTGTGTGCGTCTGTGTGTGTCTGTGTGTGTGTGCATCTGTGTCTGTGTTGTGCGCATCTGTGTCTGTGTGTCTCTATGTCTGTGTGTGTGTGTGTGTGTGTGTGCGTATCTCTGTGTGTGCGTCTGTGTGTGTATCTCTGTGTGTGTATCTCTGTGTGTGCGCATCTGTGTCTGTGTGTGTGCGCATCTGTGTCTGTGTGTGTGGCATCTGTGTCTGTGTGTCTCTATGTCTGTCTGTGCGTGTGTGTGTGTGCGTCTGTGTGGTGTGTTGCAGGGTAAACCGATGCGTGAGTCTCTCGGGAGATCTCGTACTCCGCCTCCTTCCTCGAGTGGTTTTCTGAGGAGGCGCGGCGAGTTTACGGTGACATCGTGCCGTCTCCAGCCAAAGACAGAAAGCTCCTCCTCCTGAAGCAGCCGGTGGGCGTGGCCTCCATCATCACACCGGTGAGCAGCCCATGACATGCGTTTAAGGGCCAGTGGTGGCCTTCAGGGCAATGAATACATCACATGACGTCCTGCAAAGAATTTAAATGCGCTGTTGTTCATTTCCAGTGGAACTTCCCCAGCGCCATGATCACCAGGAAGGTCGGCGCCGCGCTGGCCGCCGGCTGCACGGTGGTGGTTAAACCAGCTGAGGACACGCCGCTATCGGCTCTCGCACTGCAGAGGTGAGTACGTCAACATCTGGATAGGTGTCGGCACTTTGTTTCCTCGTGTTACACAGATCGTTGACTCACTTCCTGTGTTTTGGCGTGGGTTTTTTTTC
>NW_020327509.1:0-22592 GCF_001858045.2 Oreochromis niloticus
AGACACGCCCGGCGAGCGTCGATTGCTGATAAGTCACAAAACAGTCACGCCCTGACATTGGCGATCGCTAATACGTCACGTTACAGACACGCCCGGCGAGCGGCGATTGCTGATAAGTTATGTCAAAGACACGCCCAGCTATTGGCGATTGCTCATACGTCACAGACACGCCCGGCGAGCGCTGATGGCTGAAAAGTCACAAAACAGTCACGCCCTGACATTGGCGATCGCTAATACGTCACGTCACAGACACGCCCAGCGAGCGGCGATTGCTAGGAAGTCACGTCAGAGACACGCCCTGTGATCGGCGATCACTCATACTTCACGTCGGACAAACCCCGTGTGAGTGGCGATTGCTGATAAGTCACAAAACAGTCAACCCCTTACATTGGCGATCGCTAATACGTCACGTCAGAGACACGCCCGGCGAGCGGCGATTGCTAGGACGTCACGTCAGAGACACGCCCTGTGATCGGCGATCACTCATACTTCACGTCGGACACACCTCGTGTGAGCAGCGATTGCTGTTAAGTTATGTCACGGACACGCCCAACTACTGGCGATTGCTCATACGTCACATAACAAACACGGGCTGCGAGTGGCGATTGCTGATAAGTCACAAAACAGTCACGCCCTGACATTGGCGATCGTTAATACGTCACGTCACAGACACGCCCGGTGAGCGGCGATTGCTGATAAGTACCGTCAGAGACACGCCCTGTGATCGGCGATCACTCATACTTCACGTCAGACACACCCTGTGTGAGCTATTTGACATCACAGCAGAGAGACAGGTTTGCCATTGATATGTGACATCACAGCAGAGAGACGAGTATTGTATTGATATTTGACATCACGTCAGAGACACGCCCTGTGCTCGGCGATAGCTCATACTTCACGTCAGACAAACCCCGTGTGAGTGGCGATTGCTGATAAGTTATGTCACAGACATGACCAACTATTGGCGATTGCTCATACGTCACATAACAAACACGGCCTGCGAGTGAAGATTGCTGATAGGTCACATCACAGTCACGCCCTGAAAATGGCGATTGCTAATAGTCACGTCACAGACATGCCCGGCGAGCGCTGATTGCAGATAAGTCACAAAACAGTCACGCCGTGACATTGGCGATCGCTAATACGTCACGCCACAGACACGCCCGGCGAGCGTCGATTGCTGATAAGTCACAAAACAGTCAACCCCTTACACTGGCGATCGCTAATACGTCACGCCACAGACACGCCCGGCGAGCGGCGATTGCTGATAAGTCACAAACAGTCAACCCCTTACACTGGCGATCGCTAATACGTCACGTCACAGACACGCCCGGCGAGCGTCGATTGCTGATAAGTCACAAAACAGTCACGCCCTGACATTGGCGATCGCTAATACGTCACGTTACAGACACGCCCGGCGAGCGGCGATTGCTGATAAGTCACGTCAGAGACACGCCCTGTGATGGGCGATCACTCATACTTCACGTCAGACACACCCCGTGTGAGTGGCGATTGCTGATAAGTTATGTCACAGACATGACCAACTATTGGCGATTGCTCATACGTCACATAACAAACACGGCCTGCGAGCGGCGATTGCTGATAAGTCACAAAACAGTCAACCCCTTACACTGGCGATCGCTAATACGTCACGTCACAGACACGCCCGGCGAGCGTCGATTGCTGATAAGTCACAAAACAGTCACGCCCTGACATTGGCGATCGCTAATACGTCACGTTACAGACACGCCCGGCGAGCGGCGATTGCTGATAAGTCACGTCAGAGACACGCCCTGTGATGGGCGATCACTCATACTTCACGTCAGACACACCCCGTGTGAGTGGCGATTGCTGATAAGTTATGTCACAGACACGCCCAACTACTGGCGATTGCTCATACGTCACATAACAAACACGGCCTGCGAGCGGCGATTACTGATAAGTCACAAAACAGTCACGCCCTGACATTGGCGATCGTTAATACGTCACGTCACAGACACGCCCGGGGAGCGGCGATTGCT
This sequence comes from Oreochromis niloticus, assembly GCF_001858045.2. NCBI lineage: Eukaryota > Metazoa > Chordata > Actinopteri > Cichliformes > Cichlidae > Oreochromis > Oreochromis niloticus. The sequence continues at coordinate 2,022 of NW_020327509.1, forward strand.
GATAAATCACAAAACAGTTACGCCCTGACATTGGCGATCGCTAATACGTCATGTCACAGACACGCCCGGCGAGCGGCGATGGCTGATAAGTCACGTAAGAGACACGCCCTGTGATCGGCGATAACTCATACTTCACGTCAGACAGACCTCGTGTGAGCAGCAATTGCTGATAAGTTATGTCACAGACACGCCCTGACATTGGCGATCGTTAATACGTCACGTCACAGACACGCCCGGCGAGCGGCAATTGCTGATAACTCACAAAACACTCACGTCCTGACATTGGCGATAGCTAACACGTCACGTTACAGACAAGCCTGGCGAGCGGCGATTGCTGATAAGTCACGTCAGACACACCCTGTGTGAGCTATTTGACATCACAGCAGAGAGACGGGTTTGGCATTGATATGTGACATCACAGTAGAGAGTCGAGTCTGGAATTAATTGTTGACATCACAGCAGAGAGACGAGTCTTGTATTGATATTTGACATCACGTCAGAGACACGCCCTGTGCTCGGCGATAGCTCATGCTTCTCGTCAGACAAACCCCGTGTGAGTGGAGATTGCTGATAAGTTATGTCACATCACAGTCACGCCCTGACATTAGCGATCTCTAATAAGTCAAGTCACAGACACGCCAGGCTAGCGGCGATTGCTGATAAGTCACAAAACACTCACGTCCTGACATTGGCGATAGCTAACACGTCTCGTTAAAGACACGCCCTGTGATCGGCGATCACTCATACTTCACGTCAGACACACCCTGTGTGAGCTATTTGACATCACAGCAGAGAGACGAGTCTTGTATTGATATTTGACATCACGTCAGAGACACGCCCTGTGCTCGGCGATAGCTCATACTTCACGTCAGACAAACCCCGTGTGAGTGGCGATTGCTGATAAGTCACAAAACAGTCAACCCCTTACATTGGCGATCGCTAATACGTCACGTCACAGACACGCCCGGCGAGCGGCGATTGCTGATAAGTTATGTCAAAGACACGCCCAGCTATTGGCGATTGCTCATACGTCACATAACAAACACGGCCTGCGAGTAGCGATTGCTGATAAGTCACATCACAGTCACACCGTGACATTGGCGATCGCTAATACGTCACGTCACAGACACGCTCGGCGAGCGGCGATTGCTGATAAGTTATGTCAAAGACACGCCCAACTAATGGCGATTGCTCATACAGGCCGTAACAAACACGGCCTGCGAGTGAAGATTGCTGATAAGTCACAAAACAGTCACGCCCTGACATTGGCGATCACTAATACGTCACGTCACAGACACGCCCGGCGAGCAGCGATTGCTGATAAGTCACGTCAGAGACACGCCCTGTGCTCGGTGATAGCTCATACTTCACGTCGGACAGACCTTGTGTGAGTGGCGATTGCTGATAAGTTATGTCACAGTCACGCCCTGACATTGGCGATCGCTAATACGTCACGTCACAGACACGCCCGGCGAGCGGCGATGGCTGATAAGTCACGTGAGAGACACGCCCTATGATCGGCGATCACTCATACATCACGTCAGACACACCCCGTGTGAGATTGATATCAGTGTGCAGGAGCCCAGGAACACATCCAAGACCTGAAACACAAGGAGAGTGGAAAGAAAGCGCTGTGAAATCTGGAGGGAACCTCCAGGTTTCCACGCCTGCTGTGATGGATGATTACAAGCGGGTGAAATGGATATCAGAGTGCAGGAGCCCAGGAACAGATCCAAGACTTGAAACACAAGGAGAGTGGAAAGAAAGCGCTGTGAAATCTGGAGGGAACCTCCAGCTTTCCACGCCTGCTGTGATGGATGATTACAAGCGGGTGAAATGGATATCAGAGTGCAGGAGCCCAGGAACACATCCAAGACCTGAAACACAAGGAGAGCGGAAAGAAAGCGCTGTGAAATCTGGAGGGAACCTCCAGGTTTCCACGCCAGCTGTGATGGATGCTTACAAGCGGGTGAGATGGATATCAGAGTGCAGGAGCCCAGGAACAGATCCAAGACTTGAAACACAAGGAGAGTGGAAAGAAAGCGCTGTGAAATCTGGAGGGAACCTCTAGCTTTCCACGCCAGCTGTGATGGATGCTTACAAGCGGGTGAGATGGATATGAGAGTGCAGGAGCCCAGGAACAGTTCCAAGACCTGAAACACAAGGAGAGTGGAAAGAAAGCTTTGTGAAATCTGGAGGGATCCTACAGGTTTTCAACGCCTGCTGTGATGGATGCTTACAAGCAGGTGAGATGGATATCAGAGTGCAGGAGCCCAGGAACAGATCCAAGACCTGAATCATAAGGGGATTGGAAAGAAAGCGTTGTGAAATCTGGAGGGAACCTCCACGTTTCCACGCCTGCTGTGATGGATACTGATAGGTTAGTAGCTTAAACCTATTCGCTGGAACGTTAAAGGCAATGTAATAACACAGCAAGCAAGACACGAAGTAGGCAAAGTTCTTTGGGTTACTCATGCATGAGGGAGGCCTGCCTGGAGCCAAGTGTCGTTCCACCTACTTGACCTCCATTAGACTCTCAGCCAGGTTCCCCACAGCACTCCTTTTATTGCGGTTACTTGAATATGCATAGGGTCATTAACATATGATGTATACATACACACAAAGAGTACCTTGCCTGTGGTTTTGTAAGTGCGTGTGTGTGTGCGTGTGCGTGTGTGTGTGTGTGTGTGTGTGAGAGCTGCTGACCAAAAGGGTCATAAAGCAGGAACAACATCCTAGGTCATAAAGAGGGTAACCTCCCCACACCCAATCTATGGTTCACCCTAGATAACACAGTGAAGCCATACAAAGGACAGGAAGTTTTACCACATCAAACAGACCTTCACAAGGATGTTGCCTGTGATAAAACACTACAGCCCCCCACTCAGAACCTCGAGAATCTGGGGAGGGGAGAACAAAAGAATTCCTTTCAACACACAGTTAAAGTACAAATGGTAAGAATAAAAATGACAAACATTCAACAATTCACTCTAACAGATACTTACAAGCGGGTGAGATGGATATCAGAGTGCAGGAGCCCAGGAACAAATCCAAGACCTGAAACACAAGGAGAGTGGAAAGAAAGCGTTGTGAAATCTGGAGGGAACCTCCAGGTTTCCACGCCAGCTGTGATGGATGCTTACAAGCGGGTGAGATGGATATCAGAGTGCAGGAGCCCAGGAAGAGGTCCAAGACGTGAAACACAACGGGATTGGAAAGAAAGCGTTGTGAAATCTGGAGGAAACCTCCAGGTTTCCACGCCGGCTGTGATGGATGCTTACAAGCGGGTGAGATGGATATCAGAGTGCAGGAGCCCAGGAACAAATCCAAGACCTGAAACACAAGGAGATTGGAAAGAAAGCGTTGTGAAATCTGGAGGGAACCTCGAGGTTTCCACGCCGGCTGTGATGGATGCTTACAAGCGGGTGAGATGGATATCAGAGTGCAGGAGCCCAGGAACAGGTCCAAGACCTGAAACATATGGAGTTTGGAAAGAAAGCGTTGTGAAATCTGGAGGGAACCTCCAGGTTTCCACGTCAGCTGTGATGGATGCTTACAAGCGGGTGAGATGGATATCAGAGTGCAGGAGCCCAGGAACAGGTCCAAGACCTGAATCATAAGGAGATTGGAAAGAAAGCGTTGTGAAATCTGGAGGGAACCTCCAGGTTTCCACGCCAGCTGTGATGGATGCTTACAAGCGGGTGAGATGGATATCAGAGTGCAGGAGCCCAGGAAAAGGTCCAAGACCTGAAACACAAGGAGATTGGAAACAAAGCGTTGTGAAATCTGGAGGGAACCTCCAGGTTTCCACGCCAGCTGTGATGGATGCTTACAAGCGGGTGAGATGGATATCAGAGTGCAGGAGCCCAGGAACAAATCCAAGACCTGAATCATAAGGAGAGTGGAAACAAAGCGTTGTGAAATCTGGAGGGAACCTCCAGGTTTCCACGCCGGCTGTGATGGGTGCTTACAAGCGGGTGAGATGTATATCAGAGTGCAGGAGCCCAGGAACAGGTCCAAGACCTGAAACACAACGGGATTGGAAAGAAAGCGTTGTGAAATCTGGAGGGAACCTCGAGGTTTCCACGCCGGCTGTGATGGATGCTTACAAGCGGGTGAGATGGATATCAGAGTGCAGGAGCCCAGGAACAGGTCCAAGACCTGAATCACAAGGAGAGTGGAAACAAAGCGTTGTGAAATCTGGAGGGAACCTCCAGGTTTCCACGCCTGCTGTGATGGATGCTTACAAGCGGGTGAGATGGATATCAGAGTGCAGGAGCCCAGGAACAGATCCAAGACCTGAAACAGAAGGAGATTGGAAACAAAGTTTTGTGAAATCTGGAGGGAACCTCCAGGTTTCCACGTCAGCTGTGATGGATGCTTACAAGCGGGTGAGATGGATATCAGAGTGCAGGAGCCCAGGAACAGGTCCAAGACCTGAAACATAAGGAGAGTGGAAAGAAAGCGTTGTGAAATCTGGAGGGAACCTCCAGGTTTCCACGCCAGCTGTGATGGATGCTTACAAGCGGGTGAGATGGATATCAGAGTGCAGGAGCCCACGAACAGGTCCAAGACCTGAATAATAAGGAGATTGGAAAGAAAGCGTTGTGAAATCTGGAGGGAACCTCTAGGTTTCCACGCCTGCTGTGATGGATGCTTACAAGCAGGTGAGATGGATATCAGAGTGCAGGAGCCCAGGAACAGGTCCTAGACCTGAAACACAAGGAGATTGGAAACAAAGCGTTTTGAAATCTGGAGGGAACTTCCAGGTTTCCACGCCTGCTGTGATGGATGCTTACAAGCGGGTGAGATGGATATCAGTGTGCAGGAGCCCAGGAACAGATCCAAGACCTGAAACAAAAGGAGATTGGAAAGAAAGCGTTGTGAAATCTGGAGGGAACCTCCAGGTTTCCACGCCTGCTGTGATGGATGCTTACAAGCGGGTGAGATGGATATCAGAGTGCAGGAGCCCAGGAACAGGTCCAAGACCTGAAACATATGGAGTTTGGAAAGAAAGCGTTGTGAAATCTGGAGGGAACCTCCAGGTTTCCACGCCAGCTGTGATGGATAATTACAAGCGGGTGAGATGGATATCAGTGTGCAGGAGCCCAGGAACAGATCCAAGACCTGAAACACAAGGAGAGTGGAAAGAAAGCGTTGTGAAATCTGGAGGGAACCTCCAGGTTTCCACGCCGGCTGTGATCGATGATTACAAGCGGGTGAGATGGATATCAGAGTGTAGGAGCCCAGGAAAAGGTCCAAGACCTGAAACATAAGGAGATTGGAAAGAAAGCGCTGTGAAATCTGGAGGGAACCTCCAAGTTTCCAAGCCTGCTGTGATGGATGCTTACAAGCGGGTGAGATGGATATCAGAGTGCAGGAGCCCAGGAACAGATCCAAGACCTGAAACACAAGGAGAGTGGAAAGAAAGCGTTGTGAAATCTGGAGGGAACCTCCAAGTTTCCAAGCCTGCTGTGATGGATGCTTACAAGCGGGTGAGATGGATATCAGTGTGCAGGAGCCCAGGAACAGATCCAAGACCTGAAACACAAGGAGAGTGGAAAGAAAGCGTTGTGAAATCTGGAGGGAACCTCCAGGTTTCCACGCCAGCTGTGATGGATGCTTACAGGCGGGTGAGATGGATATCAGTGTGCAGCAGCCCAGGAACAGAGCCAAGACCTGAAACACAAGGGGATTGGAAAGAAAGCATTGTGAAATCTGGAGGGAACCTCCAGGTTTTCACGCCTGCTGTGATGGATGCTACAAGCGGGTGAGATGGATATCAGAGTGCAGGAGCCCAGGAACAGGTCCAAGACCTGAAACATATGGAGTTTGGAAAGAAAGCGTTGTGAAATCTGGAGGGAACCTCCAGGTTTCACGCCTGCTGTGATGGATGCTTACAAGCGGGTGAGATGGATATCAGAGTGCAGGAGCCCAGGAACAGGTCCAAGACCTGAAACATATGGAGTTTGGAAAGAAAGCGTTGTGAAATCTGGAGGGAACCTCCAGGTTTCCACGCCAGCTGTGATGGATGCTTACAGGCGGGTGAGATGGATATCAGTGTGCAGCAGCCCAGGAACAGATCCAAGACCTGAAACACAAGGGATTGGAAAGAAAGCATTGTGAAATCTGGAGGGAACCTCCAGGTTTTCACGCCTGCTGTGATGGATGCTTACAAGCGGGTGAGATGGATTCCAGAGTGCAGGAGCCCAGGAACAGATCTAAGACCTGAAACACAAGGAGATTGGAAACAAAGCTTTGTGAAATCTGGAGGGAACCTCAAGGTTTCCACGCCTGCTGTGATGGATGCTTACAAGCGGGTGAGATTGATATCAGAGTGCAGGACCCCCGGAACAGGTCCAAGACCTGAAACACAAGGAGATTGGAAAGAAAGCGTTGTGAAATCTGGAGGGAACCTCCAGGTTTCCACGCTGCTGTGATGGATGCTTACAAGCGGGTGAGATGATATCAGAGTGCAGGACCCGGAACAGGTCCAAGACTGAAACACAAGGAGATGGAAAGAAAGCTTGTGAAATCTGGAGGAACCTCAGGTTTCCACGCCTGCTGTGATGGATGCTTACAAGCGGGTGAGATGGATATAGAGTGCAGGACCCAGGAACAGATCCAAGACCTGAAACATAAGGAGAGGGGAAATAAAGTGTTGTGAAATCTGGAGGCAACCTACAGGTTTCCACGTCTGCTGTGATGGATGCTTACAAGCGGGTGAGATGGATATCAGAGTGCAGGAGCCCAGGAACAGACCAAGACCTGAAACAAAGGAGATTGGAAAGAAAGCGTTGTGAAATCTGGAGGGAACCTCCAGGTTTTCACGCCTGCTGTGATGGATGCTTACAAGCAGGTGAGATGGATATCAGAGTGCAGGAGCCCAGGAACAGATCCAAGACCTGAAACAAAGGAGATTGGAAAGAAAGCGTTGTGAAATCTGGAGGGAACCTCCAGGTTTCACGCCTGCTGTGATGGATGCTTACAAGCGGGTGAGATGGATATCAGAGTGCAGGAGCCCAGGAACAGGTCCAAGACCTGAAACATAGGAGTGGAAAGAAAGCGTTGTGAAATCTGGAGGGAACCTCCAGGTTTCCACGCCGGCTGTGATGGATGATTACAAGCGGGTGAGATGGATATCAGTGTGCAGGAGCCCAGGAACAGATCCAAGACCTGAAACAAAGGAGATGGAAAGAAAGCGTGTGAAATCTGGAGGGAACCTCCAGGTTTCCACGCCGCTGTGATGGATGCTTACAAGCGGGTGAGATGGATATCAGAGTGCAGGAGCCCAGGAACAGTCCAAGACCTGAAACATAAGGAGATGGAAAGAAAGCGTTGTGAAATCTGGAGGAACCTCCAAGTTTCCAAGCCTGCTGTGATGGATGCTTACAAGCGGGTGAGATGGATATCAGAGTGCAGGAGCCCAGGAACAGATCCAAGACCTGAAACACAAGGAGAGTGGAAAGAAAGCGTTGTGAAATCTGGAGGGAACCTCCAGTTTCCACGCCGCTGTGATGGATGCTTACAGCGGGTGAGATGGATATCAGTGTGCAGAGCCCAGGAACAGATCCAAGACCTGAAACACAAGGAGAGTGGAAAGAAAGCGTTGTGAAATCTGGAGGGAACCTCCAGGTTTCCACGCCTGCTGTGATGGATGCTTACAAGCGGGTGAGATGGATATCAGAGTGCAGGAGCCCAGGAACAGGTCCAAGACCTGAAACATAAGGATTGGAAAGAAAGCGTTGTGAAATCTGGAGGGAACCTCCAGGTTTCACGCCTGCTGTGATGGATGCTTACAAGCGGGTGAGATGGATATCAGAGTGCAGGAGCCCAGGAACAGGTCCAAGACCTGAAACATATGGAGTTTGGAAAGAAAGCGTTGTGAAATCTGGAGGGAACCTCCAGGTTTCCACGCCAGCTGTGATGGATGCTTACAAGCGGGTGAGATGGATATCAGAGTGCAGGAGCCCAGGAACAGGTCCAAGACCTGAAACACAAGGAGATTGGAAAGGAAGCGTTGTGAAATCTGGAGGGAACCTCCAGGTTTCCACGCCTGCTGTGATGGATGCTTACAAGCGGGTGAGATTGATATCAGTGTGCAGGAGCCCAGGAACAGGTCCAAGACATGAAACATAAGGAGAGTGGAAAGAAAGCGTTGTGAAGTCTGGAGGCAAACTACAGGTTTCCACGCCTGCTGTGATGGATGCTTACAAGCGGGTGAGATTGAAATCAGTGTGCAGGAGCCCAGGAACAGGTCCAAGACATGAAACATAAGGAGAGTGGAAAGAAAGCGTTGTGAAATCTGGAGGCAACCTACAGGTTTCCACGCCTGCTGTGATGGATGCTTACAAGCGGGTGAGATTGATATCAGTGTGCAGGAGCCCAGGAACAGGTCCAAGACATGAAACATAAGGAGAGTGGAAAGAAAGCGTTGTGAAGTCTGGAGGCAACCTACAGGTTTCCACGCCTGCTGTGATGGATGCTTACAAGCGGGTGAGATGGATATCAGAGTGCAGGAGCCCAGGAACAGGTCCAAGACTGAAACAAAGGAGAGTGGAAAGAAAGAGTTGTGAAATCTGGAGGGAACCTCCAGCTTTCCACGCCAGCTGTGATGGATGCTTACAAGCGGGTGAGATTGATATCAGAGTGCAGGAGCCCAGGAACAGGTCCAAGACCTGAAACATAAGGAGATTGGAAAGAAAGCGTTGTGAAATCTGGAGGGAACCTCCAGGTTTCCACGCCTGCTGTGATGGATGCTTACAAGCGGGTGAGATGGATATCAGAGTGCAGGAGCCCAGGAACAGATCCACGACCTGAAACATAAGGAGAGAGGAAAGAAACCGTTGTGAAATCTGGAGGGAACCTCCAGGTTTCCACGCCTGATGTGATGGATGCTTACAAGCTGGTGAGATGGATATCAGTGTGCAGGAGCCCAGTAACAGGTCCAAGACCTGAAACATAAGGAGAGTGGAAAGAAAGCGTTGTGAAATCTGGAGGGAACCTACAGGATTCCACGCCTGCTGTGATGCATGCTTACAAGCGGGTGAGATGGATATGAGAGTGCAGGAGCCCAGGAATAGATCCAAGACCTGAAACACAAGGAGAGTGGAAAGAAAGCGTTGTGAAATCTGGAGGGAACCTCCAGGTTTCCACGCCAGCTGTGATGGATGCTTACAGGCGGGTGAGATGGATATCAGAGTGCAGGAGCCCAGGAACAGATCCAAGAAGTGAAACACAAGGAGATGGGAAAGAAAGCGTTGTGAAATCTGGAGGGAACCTCCAGGTTTCCACGCCAGCTGTGATGGATGCTTACAGGCGGGTGAGATGGATATCAGAGTGCAGGAGCCCAGGAACAGATCCAAGACCTGAAACATAAGGAGATTGGAAAGAAAGCGTTGTGAAATCTGGAGGGAACCTCCACGTTTCCACGCCTGCTGTGATGGATGCTTACAGGCGGGTGAGATGGATATCAGTGTGCAGGAGCCCAGGAACAGATCCAAGACCTGAAACACAAGGAGAGTGGAAAGAAAGCGTTGTGAAATCTGGAGGGAACCTCCAGGTTTCCACGCCGGCTGTGATGGATAATTACAAGCGGGTGAGATGTATATCAGAGTGCAGGAGCCCAGGAACAGGTCCAAGACCTGAAACATAAGGAGATTGGAAAGAAAGCGTTGTGAAATCTGGAGGGAACCTCCACGTTTCCACGCCTGCTGTGATGGATGTTACAGGCGGGTGAGATGGATATCAGTGTGCAGGAGCCCAGGAACAGATCCAAGACCTGAAACACAAGGAGAGTGGAAAGAAAGCGTTGTGAAATCTGGAGGGAACCTCCAGGTTTCCACGCCGGCTGTGATGGATAATTACAAGCGGGTGAGATGTATATCAGAGTGCAGGAGCCCAGGAACAGGTCCAAGACCTGAAACATATGGAGTTTGGAAAGAAAGCGTTGTGAAATCTGGAGGGAACAGACTAACACAAACTAATGCTGTTTTTGACTTCTATTTATGCCCTCAGTAGGCGTGACCTAACGGCCACACTTCAAAGCACGACCGAACTTCAAAGCACTCAGCCTTTTGACGCGTCATGTAATCTTCGTTCTAATGGCGCAACTCCTCCCACTCATTCATAATCCGACCTCCGCGTTTGCACTCGCTGCCTACAAGAGCGCCCAAATTTGAACATCACTGATGTTCATCGGATTTACAGAGTGACGACAACCCCCGTCAGCATGTTAGATAAAGGATTTAAGTTATATGCTGCATCATATATACACAACTACGAAGAAAACGTAAATTAACCGACAAAGAAATGTTAGCTAACGTGAAATGCAAACACTACGTTACTCCGCTATGTGTTTCATTTGATGTCAATTCTCTACATTACATGTTTCCTTAAACGGTGTTTATAGTTGAGGTTTAACTAATGTCACTTTTGTTGTTAGACACTTTTATAATAGCGTTAGGTAGTTGGCTAACTAAGCAGGTAGTTAACTACCCAATGCTACTCTTGCTACGTGTAAAGTATATATGTTTAAGACGTGTTGACATGAGTAGTACAGAAATAATGCTAATGGTTCTTGTATCTTTATTCAGTGTCCAAAAAACACAGGTTGACAGGGGAAGTCGGTGTGAGAGCCCTGTGCTACAGGTCAATGAGGAAGAGTGAGGCACCACACAGACTAAGTGTAGGCAGGAAGCTGTGTAAAGTTGTTAATCCCTGTTCAGTGGGGTTCAGTTCATTTAAGCATTAGTTAAGTTCATTCCTGAAGGCCCATCAACTTGAATGTTTTCCTTGTCCCCCTGCTTTATCACACCTAATTTGACTAGTCAGATGTGTTTGGGTGATCAGAAACAAATTTACACCAAGTTAATACTGCAAATATACACAATCTAAGTTATTACAGTTATCAAGGATGGTTAAATTGTTTTAATAGGGAGAGAAGGAAACACTAAGCATTCAGGAGGGTAAGCCTGTAGGGGTCAGTAACCATAACACTGAACTATGTTCCTGTTCGGCTCTTCCATGAAGATGATGTTACATTTTTAATTTTAGTTCTTTCTTCTTAGATTAAGCTTCTGGATTCATCGCCGGTGGTACTGACACATAGCCAGTGCTCCTGTGTGGCAGGTGCTGTTATGTGCAATCACACAGTGGCACTGCTCTTCCAAACAGCACACTACTCACAACTCAGAGTGCCGGTTGTCCCCCTGTGCATAGCTGCACCGAATCTGAACAGCAATGGCACAAGCCACGGACAGTGGTAATTTAAATAAGGTTAAAGTTTTTGAATTAGACCATGTTTACATATGAACAGCAACACCATCCATAGTAAATGTGTCTTCTGTTAGGGTGTGAAGCCAGGACCTATCAACTCTATGATCTTCACTAAGCCGGTACCAAATAGGATGGCCCAGACTGGAGTACGGTAATTAGATTTGTAAAATTTGGTTTCCTGTGTTACAAATGCATGTTGCTATTTGTTCATACATGCATGTGTCAGAATAGGTATTAATTTACATACAACATTACACTTTCTGAAGACGGCTAACTCAGTCATGTACATATATACATCCCAGTCTCTAACTTATGCACCACTGTTTCACACTTTTTAGTTTAGTTGTTGTTCAGTATAATAACCTTCTTCCTTACATTATTGTCATTGATGTTTTCTTTAGGAGTGGATTCTACAGAGGCATTGTGGGTCCATTACCAGATCCCTGACCTGACAAGCCCCTTGTGGAAAGTGCCTTTGGGCTGGTGCAGGAGGGCAGTGTTCTGTCATGTCAGCAGCCGGTTTTGACAACCCGGTACATCACACTACACCGTGATGCACCACCAACACCGCACTTGCCTCTGGAGTATGGGTATGACATGAAGGAAACCCTGCTCGCTCAGACAGCCTGTGATATTTTCTCAAACCGCTGCGCTGAACCAGTTTCCAAAGAACATGCTGTGTGACACAATAAATATCCTTTAACCTGTTAACCTGTGGCTTCTGGAAGAAACTCGGGTGAGTCAGTCACTGCAAACACATTTGTATCATCAAGTGTTTGTCAAATGAAAATGATATGTTTTTCTACACTTAGGATAATTTTCTATGTTGCAGTGCAGTAAAGTGCATGTTTCTTCTGTGTTCAATCATACATGTTCTAATTGTTATAAACAGAAAAAATCTTTTCTTACTTAACTGCTTGATTCTTAACTTGTTTAACTGAAACATGATGAAATGTCATAGTATTATTTTTTTTTTTTAAATGTCCTTGGCAGTGCATGTGTCTGCATTGTAACTTACTAATAAAAAGTCCTGTGTGTACTTTGGTGTGTGGTTTATGTTATTTTATTGCAAATAAATAATAGTCATTTTATTTTACAGTTACACACAATCTTATATCTCTGGCATGGCATGGCAAGGCAATATCGGGTACATGCAATTCGAAACCTGACATTCCAGAGCAAAGCATGAAGCACACAGCACATGGTCAACGTGACTCATATGGAGACTGACAACATTACAAGGAATAAAGGAAAATTGAGGACTTAGCCACAGAAAAGACTTTTTCCTTTTTTTGTTACAATAATTCGAAAAGGTCAACTATGATTTTTAAATTAATATCATAGGTGTGAGTTTAGAGTTCAGATTTTTTCTGCACATTCTTTCTTTTTGTATTTAATTATGATGGTAAATACATTTCGCAACATATCTGCCTGCACTTGCTCTTAAAGTAGGAACAGTTCACCTTTCCAGCTGTATTTTTAATACTGATGAGTTTACTTTAATTGTTAGCCTATTGGTCAAAATGTATTGTTCTTCTGATTCATGTGTAATGCTTTACTCAAATAATACATCCACATTTCAGCACGTAAGCAGCTGTTTGTCTCAGTATTACCTGATAACATACTGAGGCCTGCTGATCACGAAGTATGTGGGAAATAAAAGCATGTTAGGAAGAGACTAGGGCCATTTTCAGTTCGCGCCTGCTTTCTCTCCAACGCCTTGGCTCAAAGAATGTGCTGATGCTGAAGTTGACCTCGACCTTGTGAGCCAATTTTTGTTTCATGTCCCACTTCACATGCTGCAGATGCTCCTGCAGCTCAGTCTTCTCATTGTTTGCAGGGATAACCATTTCATTTGAGGAAGAGGAGTAGGAATGTAGTCCAAAGACAAATGGATGTGGAGAGGAACACTGGGACTTTCTCTCTTTCTATCTCTGTTTTTTTCAGTTGCTAGTTTCCCCTCAAGAGGAATGAGCGCATGTTTGTGGGCTCTGTTGCCACATGTTGTGGTTCACTTTCTAGAATAAGGATGAGTTAGTTTCTGGTCAGACCACAGAGAAGCAGCCAGAAAGAAAACGTGCTTCCTTGTCAAGAACAAACACAAAACATTTGCATGACTTAGTGTAATTACTTGAGTACAGAGATTAGACTTAAAGTAGGATCATAATAATTTGTGACAAAATATTGTCAAAGGGAACTTATTATGCTCATTTCCCTTTTTTAAAACAATTCCTGCATTTTACCAGAGCGGTTTTGCATGATTCACAGTTTTAAAAAAAATCCTTAGCTTTTTGGCTGAGATGAGCATTTAGAGACATTCCATTCACCTGAAGTAATTTACAGCCAATAGTATAGCAAAACTGCCTGAACGAGGCATGACGGAGACACACTTTCGTGTTTTTTATGCAAAATTCTGACCCTACCTTCTGAATGTTGCTCATATTGTTTTTCCAGTCTTCTAATTTCCAATTTTGGTGAGTCTGTGCTGTCTTAGTTGACAGGAGTGGGACCTGATGTAGTCTGCTGTTGTAGACCATCTGCTACAGGATTCAATGTGTTATTCAGAGATGTCTTTCTACACACCTTGGTTGATATGAGTGGTTATTTGAGTTATTTCTGCTTTCCTATTATCTTGAAGCAGTCTCGCCATTCTCCTCTGACATCAACAAGGCATTTTTACTCAAAGGACTGCTGCTCACTGCATATGTTCCTCTTTTTAATCCCCAGAGATGGTTGTGTGGGAAAATCCTAGCAGATCAACAGTTTCTGAAATACTCAGACCAGCCTGTCTTACACCAACAAATATGCAAAGTTTAAAGTTACCTAACTCACTTTTCTTCCCCAAAAAGTATGTGGATCCTTTAATATAACTGGAAGAATTTCTATCCTGCTTGTTCAGAATCATTATTGCTTAGGAAAAGAAATGCACAGAGAATACTTTTGCTAAATGTAGTCTTTTCGGTGAGGTTAGGATAGCACTTCAAGTGCAGCATCATCCTGGATTTAGGTGTCAAGACTGATATGCATCTTTCTCTCCCTGTGGCTTTTTACATCTGGACTCAAACAGAATTGCAACTCGTGAAAGAATTGTTTCCATACAAACATGCAGACTGCCTTCCAGTTTAACTCCACTCCTCAGCTTGTATAAAACCCTTTATAGTTCACTCTGTCTCCCTGCCCCAAAAAGCCACAGTACAACCAGAGATTATATATGCCAAGTAATGAGATGAAGAATAGGGACGATGGCATGTGGAGTTGATGCTGAGGAGAATTTACAACATCTGCCTTCTTTGTTGTGGCAAATGTCATGGCACAGTGGCCCGTGGAAATGGGATGGACTCAAGTGCAGTTTCAAAACCGGAGGCGAGAGGTGCGGTGTAACAAAAGGTCTTTTATTCTCAATGTTTGGAAATCAACAGAAAACTCAGACTAGTAATAAGGAACGTAAACTAGATGTCTGAGGTAAGAGAAACTATGACCATAACGGAACTACGACTAGATTACAGGGACGACTGGGTGCAGGGACAGGGCAGGGGAAACTGTGGCTGGCCAGGGCACTGAAACAGAGGAGAGAGCAGTCAGGGGAATCCAACAGCGAGCTGTGAGTGCATCTAAGAATAATTACACTGAGCTGCCTTACGTGCTTGCAGGTGGAGGTTGCTTGGAGGAGAGGGGGGGCAGGAGACAAAGACCCAGGTGGGTACAGCGTGCAATGCAGGGAGGCAGGCAGGAGAGACTGGCCGTTGGAAAAGGGAGAGGTTACCGGCAGCTGAAAACTGGAATCCAGGAGAGCTTGGTAGGTGGGTTCCAGATGCTGACGAGAAAACAGAAATAAGGTAAGTACACACGATGATTCACCAAGGAACAGACGTGAGGCCGAGAACTGACTAAAGTTGGCAGATAATCTGGCGAAGACTAGTTGTGTGCGCAGGTCATAAATACTGCCGGTATGATTGCCATCAGGTGAGGAACAACAAAGACTCCACCCAGGGGGGAGGAGCTGATGCTGTGGAAAACTACCCAGACCATGACAGCAAATGCATGAGTTGGACCAATGTTTTGGTTAATTTCATGTCTGAACCAGACATGAAGAACCCTCGGTTTCTTGTTATGAAACTGAGCGCTCTTATGGGATGAACAAGAAAATAATCTCATATATTGTAATTCAGAAAAAAATGAGAAATGAGAAAAATATATATATAAAAAAAAGCCAAAACAAAACACCGGTCATATCTTTAGAAAGCAACATTATGCCACAGACTGTCACTGTTGTGAGTCCATCCATTAGTTTGCAAAAACTTGTTATGAAGCCTCAAGCTGTGCACTTTTGCCATGACAGTCTAGACATGTTGAATCTGGGATATGACAAGTGAGTGTGGATTTCACTATTTAATTGAGGCACACGCTCAAAGGCTTGCAAGTTGTCAGTTACACAAAGGAGAACATAATTTATACAATGAAAGTCACATTGTATTAAATAAGACTTGAAACTAGTGACTCTGGCCACGAATTCATCAGGAAAGTGTTTCCTGAGGTTGTGGATCAAAGTCTTTGTTTTCCAGACTTCCATAGAAGAAGAATTATTTTCGAAACCAAATGAGTTCCCTCCTCATGGCCATCAGGAATACTGAAAGCTGAATTACTGGCTTCACTTTCCAAACGCCAAAGCTACATTCATGTTTTATATGCAGTCTATGGTTCTGGCATTTATTGTTACTGTGACTGTGAAGTGTCCCTTGTGTTAACGGCACAAACTGCTGACAACAATCCATGAACGCTCCAACCTCCTGAAAGAATTCACTGTCAAAGTCTTGTGTTCATCTATGGTAGGTCAGCTACACAGTATTACACAGGTGGTTCTAATGTTAAAATCTTCTCCTGAGATACAAAGTTTTGAATTATCATGTGCCATGATAACTTACAGATCTCACTGTGCCATATTATCCCAGTAGAGCACTTTGATCAACGACTACAGGCTTGCTTGTCGTTCCTAGAGCCTCTAAAAGTAGAATGCGAGCAGAGCCTTCAAGTCTCAGGTTCCTTTGTAGAACCATTTACACTTTGGATTCAGGAGACAGACGTCCCCTGTATTTTTAAGGTTAGCCTTAAAGTGTTCCTTTTGAAACATCACTTAGTTATGCATCTTACATCAGTCTGTTGGAGGCCTTCCCATGATGGACACAGCATTTCTTCTCCACGTGTCTATGTGCCACTGCTGCACGTCATTAACAATGCCCTCTCTCTCCTGTAGTCTGTGTTTTGTTGATCGTTCTTCCTCTTTTATGTTTTTCTTTAACCTAAGAGCTTGGTTCTGCTGAATGGTTCTTCCTATTAAATGGGAGTGATTTTTGGACTTCTCTCTGGTATTGTATGGCCTAGCTGATGATATAAAGCACTTTGAGGTGGGTGGTGTTATGCATTGGCTCTGTAACTGAACTAGCTAATTATTCTGTATGTAAAAAATAAAAATAATATAAGAGAACCAATTATTTATCTTGTATTTTTAAAGGTTTTTTTTTTTTCAGAATCATTTACAAAATGACTGCATCCATACTCAATAGTTTTCGGGTACAAAATGTTAGTTTTCATCCTTTGATTAAACTCATTGGCACAATGTGGGTGTGATATCACACCAGAAAGAGATTTGAACAGGCAAAGGTCTCCCCATGATTTTCCAGCCTATTCTATGGACTAAAATTGACTAAAATTATTATTTTAGTTTCATCAGACCTCTCCATTGTGAACTAAAATGGCTCAGAATGATCAATATATTAAAAACATTTGCTCTCTCTGGAAAAAAACCCCTCACTCACTATCAGAAAACATCTGATCTTGTGGTTAGAGACAAAAAATATACTTGAAACATCAGTACAATAGTCTACATGTGTGTAAAAGTAGTCCCTCTTGCATACCTTCACGCTTGATGTATCAAATAAAAAGTTAAAGTCTTACTTTCCTGCAGGATAACTGAAACCATGTTGACACGACTTCACAGCCTTATTCAGACTGCCGGCCACGGGGGGATTTTTCATCCAATCATTTTTACATCCGTTTCACATGTGGAAACAATCATACACGTGATTACAGCTAGAAGCTGTCAGTCAAAACACCTATGTGTTGTACACCTCCACATGCCTCAGCTGTGTGATCTCTGTGACACACACACACATGTCCAACTTAACTTCCTCCCTCTCTTTTCTTTTCACCTGCTGACGTGCAGCGATTTCCTGCTTCCAATTCCCCTCCACAAATCTGCAGAAATAATTATTGATATTATTTTAGGATGAGCAGGGATGTTTTCAGTTTTTGTGAGACATTAAAAGGGAGAAGAGCTGTTAGAAAGTCTTTTCAGAGTGATTGGATCAATCTTTCAACCTGCAAAATCAAACTTTCTGATTTGTTGTTTAGAGATGCTAATTCCCCACTGGTGTATTTTTTGATCACATGAATGCTACTCCCGCTAACAACTGACTGTGACCGTGGAGTGCTGGAGGGAGGAACTATCCCAGTATAATTTCCAGAAGCAAAGATGCCACCAAAGACGACTGTGTTAACCCTTTAAAGCCGGTAGGAGCGGGCACGCTCTGTTGTGCGTAACTGTTTTTAAATCCCGGTAGCACTGCAACCATGTAAGCTAGCGCAATAATTTTTTTGCATATGAAACCGGAGGAGTTGTACTTACATTTTATGCCATCAGCTTGTCCTAGGTCACGGTTTCCTTCCACATATAGCTTTGCAAAAACTGCATAAAAAGCGCTTGCAGCAACAAAAACATAATATTCCAGAAACACGCTTTGCCGATCCAATCAGCTGTTTGTAACACTTCCTACTCCATCAGCACGAACTATGGCATGTCCGCCGTGAGCTGCCCGAAACCGGAAGTGACGTCATTTTGCGGAAATGTAGTTTTTTTTACCATCAGGGGCTTATGAGCCTATACTTGTGTTTTTAAAAGTTATGTTTGACTTTATGACTTTCTGTGTCGTTTCTGGGATGCCTAGGACTCATATTGCACTGCTGGAAATAGTTTATTTTGATACATATGCTGGGTTTTTTTTTCGCAAATTTGCATTATAATATTTATTTTCGATTTTCCTGCAGTATATGAAAATTGGTGTATGTCAAAAATAAAACTATGAAGACACTTAAAATAAATTTCCTGTGGTGGGAAACTAGTTTGTGCAACTTTTTGTATTTACAGTTTTGAGGGATAAGCCTCTAAATTTCTCTAACTAGAAATATATGTTAAAAAAACAAAAACGATTTTCAATTTTTGTAGTTTATTGCACTTTTTTTGCAATTTATGTACTTACTATGCACTTAATGCATACATATTATTAAAATTGGGTTATAATGGTTGTATTGATGTATATCAACTTGCAATGCTCCCAAAAATGGCACTACAGCATGTAAAAATATAATATAAGCTCTGGCGGACTTGGTTCTATGGTAGGTCTTAAAGGTAATCCAGGTATCCAGGTAAGGAAATCCTATAACGTTTGTTCTCTTAAATCAAGCCACAGAGATGTGGTGTTAGAAACAATGCATCTCAAATGTTCTGATACTCCTGATGCATACGGGATCCCTACAGGCTTTCGAGAAGGCAGCTGACCTTCTCTCCTGGATCGGCTGGAGCTTTCTTTAGGTGCCTTCCCAGCTTTGACAAAAGTCCAGCTGGAGTAACCACATTTACTCAGGGCATTCTTGATGTGATGTTCTTCTGCTTCTCTGGCCGCTGTGTCTGTGGGATGGTGTTCGCTCTCTGTTGTAGCATCCTGATGACAACCAGTTTATGCTCCATTGGATGATGAGAGTCAAACCTTAAATACTGATCCGTATGCGTAGGTTTACGGTACACATCAGCTTTTAGATGTCCCCCATTACTGATGGAAATGTCACAATCTAAGAAGGCTACCCTTCCACTTCAGACAGTCTATCACCCTCTTCCTGTAACCATTTCCTGGTCTTGTTTCAGGGGCTCATAAGTATTTTCGTCACTGAGCAGTGACGAAATGTTCTCATGATAGTCTTGCTGGTTAGCAAAACTGTGCACCTACCTTTGTCTGCCTAAAGGATGATAATGTGATGGGAGTGCCTTCCTCTCCTCCATGCTGATGTTGGATGCTGGGGGCTTTGCGTTGCTGAGACAGACCGAAACGTCTGCCCGTAGTTGCTCTGCTTCCACGTCTGCAATATTGTTCTTTCAAATTGCTCTTTCTGTGGCTGTGATCAGTTCCACTAGCGGGATTTGTCTTGGCGTCACAGCAAAATTCAAACCTTTAGCAAGGATGTTTTTCTCTGTTTGGGTGAGCTGTCTGTCAGACAAATTTTCACCCACTTGTCCACATCCTCGTATGGCATTCTTCTCTCTTCTGACCACTGAGGACACTCTTTTGTATTTTGCTGTGGTTTCCGACGCACAACAAGTCAAACTCTGTTGCCGGTTTTTAGACTTCTCGTGCTGTGCTAGACGATCCTTCTCGGTGAATTCAAACACCTTTTTAAGATATTGTCATCTAGAAGCATTGTAAGTCTCTGTTGATCCACTCCTCTTCAGATTTTAAACGTCGATGGTAAAACTTGTTTGCCTCACCCGTTCATAAGCAGCTTTTAGCAGACTTTTAGGAGTAATCCTGTCTTGTCGGCATCTGAGGCTGAATCTCAGGTGGTTCCTGTAATCAGCCATCTTGCATGCTGTTTGATCATACTGACGTACTGATCTACTTACCTGGATGATTGAGCATGCATCAAGATGTTATACTTAGAAAGTGTTAGTACATTTGTGAACGCTACTCTTCAGTAGCGCTGGATGCTAAAAGAAGCAGTTGCCATCTTTCTGATGGTAAATGGCCTGCATTTGTATAGCGCTTTACTCAGTCCCTAAGGACCCCAAAGCGCTTTACACTACATTCAGTCATTCACCCATTCACACACACATTCACACACTGGCAATGGCAAGCTACATTGTAGCCACAGCTGCCCTGGGGCGCACTGACAGAGGCGAGGCTGCCGGACACTGGCGCCACCGGGCCCTCTGACCACCACCAGTGAAGGTGAACCACATTGAAGTTCACCTGTTTAAACAAATCTACATTTTATTATTTCAGCAGTACATATGCAGCATTTTAGTGGCACATATAAACAGTACACAAAGTAAAAAGCTCTGTGAGTTTTCAGGTGAAATCCTTTTTTAATTCCTAAGCTCTTCTATCTGTTATGAGCTGCACAGTGTTATAAAAGATAACAGAACACAGCCAAGACACAACATACCTACATCTGTGATTTTCTAGCTTT
>NW_020327510.1:0-21643 GCF_001858045.2 Oreochromis niloticus
CCTGACATTGGCGATCGTTAATACGTCACGTCACAGACACACCCGGGAGCGGCGATTGCTGATAAGTACCGTCAGAGACACGCCCTGTGATCGCGATCACTCATACTTCACGTCAGACACACCCTGTGTGAGCTATTTGACATCACAGCAGAGAGACAGGTTTGCCATTGATATGTGACATCACAGTAGAGAGTCGAGTATGTATTGAATTTGACATCACGTCAGAGACACGCCCTGTGCTCGCGATAGCTCATACTTCACGTCAGACAAACCCCGTGTGAGTGGCGATTGCTGATAAGTTATGTCACAGACATGACCAACTATTGGCGATTGCTCATACGTCACATAACAAACACGGCCTGCGAGTGAAGATTGCTGATAGGTCACATACAGTCACGCCCTGAAAATGGCGATTGCTAATAAGTCACGTCACAGACATGCCCGGCGAGCGCTGATTGCAGATAAGTCACAAAACAGTCACGCCGTGACATTGGCGATCGCTAATACGTCACGCCACAGACACGCCCGGCGAGCGTCGATTGCTGATAAGTCACAAAACAGTCAACCCCTTACACTGGCGATCGCTAATACGTCACGCCACAGACACGCCCGGCGAGCGCGATTGCTGATAAGTCACAAAACAGTCAACCCTACACTGGCGATCGCTAATACGTCACGTCACAGACACGCCCGCGAGCGTCGATTGCTGATAAGTCACAAAACAGCACGCCCTGACATTGGCGATCGCTAAACGTCACGTTACAGACACGCCCGGCGAGCGGCGATTGCTGATAAGTCACGTCAGAGACACGCCCTGTGATGGGCGATCACTCATACTCACGTCAGACACACCCCGTGTGAGTGGCGATTGCTGATAAGTTATGTCACAGACATGACCAACTATTGGCGATTGCTCATACGTCACATAACAAACACGGCCTGCGAGCGGCGATTGCTGATAAGTCACAAAACAGTCACGCCCTGACATTGGCGATCGTAATACGTCACGTCACAGACACGCCCGGGGAGCGGCGATTGCTGATAAATCACAAAACAGTTACGCCCTGACATTGGCGATCGCTAATACGTCATGTCACAGACACGCCCGGCGAGCGGCGATGGCTGATAAGTCACGTAAGAGACACGCCCTGTGATCGGCGATAACTCATACTTCACGTCAGACAGACCTCGTGTGAGCAGCAATTGCTGATAAGTTATGTCACAGACACGCCCTGACATGGCGATCGTTAATACGTCACGTCACAGACACGCCCGGCGAGCGGCAATTGCTGATAACTCACAAAACACTCACGTCCTGACATTGGCGATAGCTAACACGTCACGTTACAGACAAGCCTGGCGAGCGGCGATTGCTGATAAGTCACGTCAGACACACCCTGTGTGAGCTATTTGACATCACAGCAGAGAGACGGTTGGCATGATATGTGACATCACAGTAGAGAGTCGAGTCTGGAATAATGTTGACATCACAGCAGAGAGACGAGTCTTGTATTGATATTTGACATCACGTCAGAGACACGCCCTGTGCTCGGCGATAGCTCATGCTTCTCGTCAGACAAACCCCGTGTGAGTGGAGATTGCTGATAAGTTATGTCACATCACAGTCACGCCCTGACATTAGCGATCTCTAATAAGTCAAGTCACAGACACGCCAGGCTAGCGGCGATTGCTGATAAGTCACAAAACACTCACGTCCTGACATTGGCGATAGCTAACACGTCTCGTTAAAGACACGCCCTGTGATCGGCGATCACTCATACTTCACGTCAGACACACCCTGTGTGAGCTATTTGACATCACAGCAGAGAGACAGGTTTGGCATTGATATGTGACATCACAGTAGAGAGTCGAGTCTGGAATTAATTGTTGACATCACAGCAGAGAGACGAGTCTTGTATTGATATTTGACATCACGTCAGAGACACGCCCTGTGCTCGGCGATAGCTCATACTTCACGTCAGACAAACCCCGTGTGAGTGGCGATTGCTGATAAGTTATGTCACAGACATGACCAACTATTGGCGATTGCTCATACGTCACATAACAAACACGGCCTGCGAGTGAAGATTGCTGATAGGTCACATCACAGTCACGCCCTGAAAATGGCGATTGCTAATAAGTCACGTCACAGACATGCCCGGTGAGCGCTGATTGCAGATAAGTCACAAAACAGTCACGCCGTGACATTGGCGATCGCTAATACGTCACGCCACAGACACGCCCGGCGAGCGGCGATTGCTGATAAGTCACGCCAGAGACACGCCCTGTGATCGGTGATCACTCAAACTTCACGTCAGACACACCCCGTGTGAGCAGCCATTGCTGATAAGTTATGTCACAGACACGCCCAACTACTGGCGATTGCTCATACGTCACATAACAACACGGCCTGCGAGTGGCGATTGCTGATAAGTCACAAACAGTCACGCCCTGACATTGGCGATCGTTAATACGTCACCTCACAGACACGCCCGGGGAGCGGCGATTGCTGATAAGTCACAAAACAGTCACGCCATGACATTGGCGATTGCTAATACGTCACGTCACAGACACGCCAGGCGAGCGGCGATTGCTGATACGTTATGTCAAAGACACGCCCAGCTATTGGCGATTGCTCATATGTCACATAACAAACACGGCCTGCGAGTGGCGATTGCTGATAAGTCACATCACAGTCACGCCCTGACATTGGCGATCGCTAATACGTCACGTCACAGACACGCCCGGCGAGCGGCGATTGCTGATAAGTTATGTCAAAGACACGGCCAGCTATTGGCGATTGCTCATACGTCACAGACACGCCCGGCGAGCGCTGATGGCTGAAAAGTCACAAAACAGTCACGCCCTGACATTGGCGATCGCTAATACGTCACGTCACAGACACGCCCAGCGAGCGGCGATTGCTGATAAGTCAGAAAACAGTCAACCCCTTACATTGGCGATCGCTAATACGTCACGTCAGAGACACGCCGGCGAGCGGCGATTGCTAGGAAGTCACGTCAGAGACACGCCCTGTGATCGGCGATCACTCATACTTCACGTCGGACAAACCCCGTGTGAGTGGCGATTGCTGATAAGTCACAAAACAGTCAACCCCTTACATTGGCGATCGCTAATACGTCACGTCAGAGACACGCCCGGCGAGCGGCGATTGCTTTGAAGTCACGTCAGAGACACGCCCTGTGATCGGCGATCACTCATACTTCACGTCGGACACACCTCGTGTGAGCAGCGATTGCTGTTAAGTTATGTCACGGACACGCCCAACTACTGGCGATTGCTCATACGTCACATAACAAACACGGGCTGCGAGTGGCGATTGCTGATAAGTCACAAAACAGTCACGCCCTGACATTGGCGATCGTTAATACGTCACGTCACAGACACGCCCGGCGAGCGGCGATTGCTGATAAGTACCGTCAGAGACACGCCCTGTGATCGGCGATCACTCATACTTCACGTCAGACACACCCTGTGTGAGCTATTTGACATCACAGCAGAGAGACAGGTTTGGCATTGATATGTGACATCACAGTAGAGAGAGAAGTCTAGAATTGCTATTTGAAATCACAGCAGAGACACGCCCTGTGCTCGGCGATAGCTCATACTTCACGTCAGACAAACCCCGTGTGAGTGGCGATTGCTGATAAGTCACAAAACAGTCAACCCCTTACATTGGCGATCGCTAATACGTCACGTCACAGACACGCCCGGCGAGCGGCGATTGCTGATAAGTTATGTCAAAGACACGCCCAGCTATTGGCGATTGCTCATACGTCACATAACAAACACGGCCTGCGAGTAGCGATTGCTGATAAGTCACATCACAGTCACACCGTGACATTGGCGATCGCTAATACGTCACGTCACAGACACGCTCGGCGAGCGGCGATTGCTGATAAGTTATGTCAAAGACACGCCCAACTAATGGCGATTGCTCATACAGGCCGTAACAAACACGGCCTGCGAGTGAAGATTGCTGATAAGTCACAAAACAGTCACGCCCTGACATTGGCGATCACTAATACGTCACGTCACAGACACGCCCGGCGAGCAGCGATTGCTGATAAGTCACGTCAGAGACACGCCCTGTGCTCGGTGATAGCTCATACTTCACGTCGGACAGACCTTGTGTGAGTGGCGATTGCTGATAAGTTATGTCACAGTCACGCCCTGACATTGGCGATCGCTAATACGTCACGTCACAGACACGCCCGGCGAGCGGCGATGGCTGATAAGTCACGTGAGAGACACGCCCTATGATCGGCGATCACTCATACATCACGTCAGACACACCCCGTGTGAGATTGATATCAGAGTGCAGGAGCCCAGGAACACATCCAAGACCTGAAACACAAGGAGAGTGGAAAGAAAGCGCTGTGAAATCTGGAGGGAACCTCCAGGTTTCCACGCCTGCTGTGATGGATGATTACAAGCGGGTGAAATGGATATCAGAGTGCAGGAGCCCAGGAACAGATCCAAGACTTGAAACACAAGGAGAGTGGAAAGAAAGCGCTGTGAAATCTGGAGGGAACCTCCAGCTTTCCACGCCTGCTGTGATGGATGATTACAAGCGGGTGAAATGGATATCAGAGTGCAGGAGCCCAGGAACACATCCAAGACCTGAAACACAAGGAGAGCGGAAAGAAAGCGCTGTGAAATCTGGAGGGAACCTCAGGTTTCCACGCCAGCTGTGATGGATGCTTACAAGCGGGTGAGATGGATATCAGAGTGCAGGAGCCCAGGAACAGATCCAAGACTTGAAACACAAGGAGAGTGGAAAGAAAGCGCTGTGAAATCTGGAGGGAACCTCTAGCTTTCCACGCCAGCTGTGATGGATGCTTACAAGCGGGTGAGATGGATATGAGAGTGCAGGAGCCCAGGAACAGTTCCAAGACCTGAAACACAAGGAGAGTGGAAAGAAAGCTTTGTGAAATCTGGAGGGATCCTACAGGTTTTCAACGCCTGCTGTGATGGATGCTTACAAGCAGGTGAGATGGATATCAGAGTGCAGGAGCCCAGGAACAGATCCAAGACCTGAATCATAAGGGGATTGGAAAGAAAGCGTTGTGAAATCTGGAGGGAACCTCCACGTTTCCACGCCTGCTGTGATGGATACTGATAGGTTAGTAGCTTAAACCTATTCGCTGGAACGTTAAAGGCAATGTAATAACACAGCAAGCAAGACACGAAGTAGGCAAAGTTCTTTGGGTTACTCATGCATGAGGGAGGCCTGCCTGGAGCCAAGTGTCGTTCCACCTACTTGACCTCCATTAGACTCTCAGCCAGGTTCCCCACAGCACTCCTTTTATTGCGGTTACTTGAATATGCATAGGGTCATTAACATATGATGTATACATACACACAAAGAGTACCTTGCCTGTGGTTTTGTAAGTGCGTGTGTGTGTGCGTGTGCGTGTGTGTGTGTGTGTGTGTGTGAGAGCTGCTGACCAAAAGGGTCATAAAGCAGGAACAACATCCTAGGTCATAAAGAGGGTAACCTCCCCACACCCAATCTATGGTTCACCCTAGATAACACAGTGAAGCCATACAAAGGACAGGAAGTTTTACCACATCAAACAGACCTTCACAAGGATGTTGCCTGTGATAAAACACTACAGCCCCCCACTCAGAACCTCGAGAATCTGGGGAGGGGAGAACAAAGAATTCCTTTCAACACACAGTTAAAGTACAAATGGTAAGAATAAAAATGACAAACATTCAACAATTCACTCTAACAGATACTTACAAGCGGGTGAGATGGATATCAGAGTGCAGGAGCCCAGGAACAGATCCAAGACCTGAAACACAAGGAGAGTGGAAAGAAAGCGTTGTGAAATCTGGAGGAACCTCCAGGTTCCACGCCAGCTGTGATGGATGCTTACAAGCGGGTGAGATGGATATCAGAGTGCAGGAGCCAGGAAGAGTCCAAGACTGAACACAAGGGATTGGAAAGAAAGCGTTGTGAAATCTGGAGGAACCTCCAGGTTTCCACGCCGCTGTGATGGATGCTTACAAGCGGGTGAGATGGATATCAGAGTGCAGGAGCCCAGGAACAATCCAAGACCTGAAACACAAGGAGATTGGAAAGAAAGCGTTGTGAAATCTGGAGGGAACCTCAGGTTTCCACGCCGCTGTGATGGATGCTTACAAGCGGGTGAGATGGATATCAGAGTGCAGGAGCCCAGGAACAGGTCCAAGACCTGAAACATATGGAGTTTGGAAAGAAAGCGTTGTGAAATCTGGAGGGAACCTCCAGGTTTCCACGCCAGCTGTGATGGATGCTTACAAGCGGGTGAGATGGATATCAGAGTGCAGGAGCCCAGGAACAGTTTCAAGACCTGAATCATAAGGAGATTGGAAAGAAAGCGTTGTGAAATCTGGAGGGAACCTCCAGGTTTCCACGCCAGCTGTGATGGATGCTTACAAGCGGGTGAGATGGATATCAGAGTGCAGGAGCCCAGGAACAGGTCCAAGACCTGAAACACAAGGAGATTGGAAACAAAGCGTTGTGAAATCTGGAGGGAACCTCCAGGTTTCCACGCCAGCTGTGATGGATGCTTACAAGCGGGTGAGATGGATATCAGAGTGCAGGAGCCCAGGAACAATCCAAGACCTGAACATAAGGAGAGTGGAAACAAAGCGTTGTGAAATCTGGAGGGAACCTCCAGGTTTCCACGCCGGCTGTGATGGATGCTTACAAGCGGGTGAGATGATATCAGAGTGCAGGAGCCCAGGAACAGGTCCAAGACCTGAAACACAACGGGATTGGAAAGAAAGCGTTGTGAAATCTGGAGGGAACCTCGAGGTTTCCACGCCGGCTGTGATGGATGCTTACAAGCGGGTGAGATGGATATCAGAGTGCAGGAGCCCAGGAACAGATCCAAGACCTGAAACAAAGGAGATTGGAAAAAAGTTGTGAAATCTGGAGGGAACCTCCAGGTTTCCACGCAGCTGTGATGGATGCTTACAAGCGGGTGAGATGGATATCAGAGTGCAGGAGCCCAGGAACAGGTCCAAGACCTGAAACATAAGGAGAGTGGAAAGAAAGCGTTGTGAAATCTGGAGGGAACCTCCAGGTTTCCACGCCGCTGTGATGGATGCTTACAAGCGGGTGAGATGGATATCAGAGTGCAGGAGCCCAGAACAGGTCCAAGACCTGAAAACAAGGAGATTGGAAAGAAAGCGTTGTGAAATCTGGAGGGAACCTCAGGTTTCCACGCCTGCTGTGATGGATGCTTACAAGCGGTGAGATGGATATCAGAGTGCAGGAGCCCAGGAACAGTCCAAGACCTGAAACACAAGGAGATTGGAAACAAAGCGTTTGAAATCTGGAGGGAACTCCAGGTTTCCACGCCTGCTGTGATGGATGCTTACAAGCGGGTGAGATGGATATCAGTGTGCAGGAGCCCAGGAACAGATCCAAGACCTGAAACAAAAGGAGATTGGAAAGAAAGCGTTGTGAAATCTGGAGGGAACCTCCAGGTTTCCACGCCTGCTGTGATGGATGCTTACAAGCGGGTGAGATGGATATCAGAGTGCAGGAGCCCAGGAACAGGTCCAAGACCTGAAACATATGGAGTTTGGAAAGAAAGCGTTGTGAAATCTGGAGGGAACCTCCAGGTTTCCACGCCGGCTGTGATGGATATTACAAGCGGGTGAGATGGATATCAGTGTGCAGGAGCCCAGGAACAGATCCAAGACCTGAAACACAAGGAGAGTGGAAAGAAAGCGTTGTGAAATCTGGAGGGAACCTCCAGGTTTCCACGCCGGCTGTGATCGATGATTACAAGCGGGTGAGATGGATATCAGAGTGTAGGAGCCCAGGAAAAGGTCCAAGACCTGAAACATAAGGAGATTGGAAAGAAAGCGCTGTGAAATCTGGAGGGAACCTCCAAGTTTCCAAGCCTGCTGTGATGGATGCTTACAAGCGGGTGAGATGGATAT
Organism: Oreochromis niloticus; assembly: GCF_001858045.2. Lineage (NCBI taxonomy): Eukaryota > Metazoa > Chordata > Actinopteri > Cichliformes > Cichlidae > Oreochromis > Oreochromis niloticus. The sequence goes on from NW_020327510.1 coordinate 7,969, forward strand.
CAGAGTGCAGGAGCCCAGGAACAGATCCAAGACCTGAAACACAAGGAGAGTGGAAAGAAAGCGTTGTGAAATCTGGAGGGAACCTCCAAGTTTCCAAGCCTGCTGTGATGGATGCTTACAAGCGGGTGAGATGGATGTCAGTGTGCAGGAGCCCAGGAACAGATCCAAGACCTGAAACACAAGGAGAGTGGAAAGAAAGCGTTGTGAAATCTGGAGGGAACCTCCAGGTTTCCACGCCAGCTGTGATGGATGCTTACAGGCGGGTGAGATGGATATCAGTGTGCAGCAGCCCAGGAACAGAGCCAAGACCTGAAACACAAGGGGATTGGAAAGAAAGCATTGTGAAATCTGGAGGGAACCTCCAGGTTTTCACGCCTGCTGTGATGGATGCTAACAAGCGGGTGAGATGGATATCAGAGTGCAGGAGCCCAGGAACAGGTCCAAGACCTGAAACATATGGAGTTTGGAAAGAAAGCGTTGTGAAATCTGGAGGGAACCTCCAGGTTTTCACGCCTGCTGTGATGGATGCTTACAAGCGGGTGAGATGGATATCAGAGTGCAGGAGCCCAGGAACAGGTCCAAGACCTGAAACATATGGAGTTTGGAAAGAAAGCGTTGTGAAATCTGGAGGGAACCTCCAGGTTTCCACGCCAGCTGTGATGGATGCTTACAGGCGGGTGAGATGGATATCAGTGTGCAGCAGCCCAGGAACAGATCCAAGACCTGAAACACAAGGGATTGGAAAGAAAGCTTGTGAAATCTGGAGGGAACCTCCAGGTTTCACGCCTGCTGTGATGGATGCTTACAAGCGGGTGAGATGGATTCAGAGTGCAGGAGCCCAGGAACAGATCTAAGACCTGAAACACAAGGAGATTGGAAACAAAGCTTTGTGAAATCTGGAGGGAACCTCAAGGTTTCCACGCCTGCTGTGATGGATGCTTACAAGCGGGTGAGATGGATATCAGAGTGAGGAGCCCAGGAACAGATCCAAGACCTGAAACACAAGGAGATTGGAAACAAAGCTTTGTGAAATCTGGAGGGAACCTACAGGTTTCCACGCCTGCTGTGATGGATGCTTACAAGCGGGTGAGATGGATATCAGAGTGCAGGAGCCCAGGAACAGATCTAAGACCTGAAACACAAGGAGATTGGAAAGAAAGCATTGTGAAATCTGGAGGGAACCTCAGGTTTCCACGCCTGCTGTGATGGATGCTTACAAGCGGGTGAGATGGATATAAGAGTGCAGGTACCCAGGAACAGATCCAAGACCTGAAACATAAGGAGAGGGGAAAGAAAGCGTTGTGAAATCTGGAGGGAACCTCCAGGTTTCCACGGCTGCTGTGATGGATGCTTACAAGCGGGTGAGATGATATCAGAGTGCAGGACCCCCGGAACAGGTCCAAGACCTGAAACACAAGGAGATTGGAAAGAAAGCGTTGTGAAATCTGGAGGGAACCTCCAGGTTTCCACGGCTGCTGTGATGGATGCTTACAAGCGGGTGAGATTGATATCAGAGTGCAGGACCCCGGAACAGGTCCAAGAGCTGAAACACAAGGAGATTGGAAAGAAAGCATTGTGAAATCTGGAGGGAACCTCAAGGTTTCCACGCCTGCTGTGATGGATGCTTACAAGCGGGTGAGATGGATATAAGAGTGCAGGTACCCAGGAACAGATCCAAGACCTGAAACATAAGGAGAGGGAAATAAAGTGTTGTGAAATCTGGAGGCAACCTACAGGTTTCCACGTCTGCTGTGATGGATGCTTACAAGCGGGTGAGATGGATATGAGAGTGCAGGAGCCCAGGAACAGAACCAAGACCTGAAACAAAAGGAGATTGGAAAGAAAGCGTTGTGAAATCTGGAGGGAACCTCCAGGTTTTCACGCCTGCTGTGATGGATGCTTACAAGCAGGTGAGATGGATATCAGTGTGCAGGAGCCCAGGAACAGATCCAAGACCTGAAACAAAAGGAGATTGGAAAGAAAGCGTTGTGAAATCTGGAGGGAACCTCCAGGTTTCCACGCCTGCTGTGATGGATGCTTACAAGCGGGTGAGATGGATATCAGAGTGCAGGAGCCCAGGAACAGTCCAAGACCTGAAACATATGGAGTTTGGAAAGAAAGCGTTGTGAAATCTGGAGGGAACCTCCAGGTTTCCACGCCGCTGTGATGGATAGTTACAAGCGGGTGAGATGGATATCAGTGTGCAGGAGCCCAGGAACAGATCCAAGACCTGAAACACAAGGAGAGTGGAAAGAAAGCGTTGTGAAATCTGGAGGGAACCTCCAGGTTTCCACGCCGGCTGTGATCGATGATTACAAGCGGGTGAGATGGATATCAGAGTGCAGGAGCCCAGGAAAAGGTCCAAGACCTGAAACATAAGGAGATTGGAAAGAAAGCGCTGTGAAATCTGGAGGGAACCTCCAAGTTTCCAAGCCTGCTGTGATGGATGCTTACAAGCGGGTGAGATGGATATCAGAGTGCAGGAGCCCAGGAACAGATCCAAGACCTGAAACACAAGGAGAGTGGAAAGAAAGCGTTGTGAAATCTGGAGGGAACCTCCAAGTTTCCAAGCCTGCTGTGATGGATGCTTACAAGCGGGTGAGATGGATGTCAGTGTGCAGGAGCCCAGGAACAGATCCAAGACCTGAAACACAAGGAGAGTGGAAAGAAAGCGTTGTGAAATCTGGAGGGAACCTCCAGGTTTCCACGCCAGCTGTGATGGATGCTTACAGGCGGGTGAGATGGATATCAGTGTGCAGCAGCCCAGGAACAGAGCCAAGACCTGAAACACAAGGGGATTGGAAAGAAAGCATTGTGAAATCTGGAGGGAACCTCCAGGTTTTCACGCCTGCTGTGATGGATGCTTACAAGCGGGTGAGATGGATATCAGAGTGCAGGAGCCCAGGAACAGGTCCAAGACCTGAAACATATGGAGTTTGGAAAGAAAGCGTTGTGAAATCTGGAGGGAACCTCCAGGTGTTCACGCCTGCTGTGATGGATGCTTACAAGCGGGTGAGATGGATATCAGAGTGCAGGAGCCCAGGAACAGGTCCAAGACCTGAAACATATGGAGTTTGGAAAGAAAGCGTTGTGAAATCTGGAGGGAACCTCCAGGTTTCCACGCCAGCTGTGATGGATGCTTACAAGCGGCTGAGATGGATATCAGAGTGCAGGAGCCCAGGAACAGGTCCAAGACCTGAAACACAAGGAGATTGGAAAGAAAGCGTTGTGAAATCTGGAGGGAACCTCCAGGTTTCCACGCCTGCTGTGATGGATGCTTACAAGCGGGTGAGATTGATATCAGTGTGCAGGAGCCCAGGAACAGGTCCAAGACATGAAACATAAGGAGAGTGGAAAGAAAGCGTTGTGAAGTCTGGAGGCAAACTACAGGTTTCCACGCCTGCTGTGATGGATGCTTACAAGCGGGTGAGATTGAATCAGTGTGCAGGAGCCCAGGAACAGGTCCAAGAGATGAAACATAAGGAGAGTGGAAAGAAAGCGTTGTGAAATCTGGAGGCAACCTACAGGTTTCCACGCCTGCTGTGATGGATGCTTACAAGCGGGTGAGATGATATCAGTGTGCAGGAGCCCAGGAACAGGTCCAAGACATGAAACATAAGGAGAGTGGAAAGAAAGCGTTGTGAAGTCTGGAGGCAACCTACAGGTTTCCACGCCTGCTGTGATGGATGCTTACAAGCGGGTGAGATGGATATCAGAGTGCAGGAGCCCAGGAACAGGTCCAAGACCTGAAACATAAGGAGAGTGGAAAGAAAGAGTTGTGAAATCTGGAGGGAACCTCCAGCTTTCCACGCCAGCTGTGATGGATGCTTACAAGCGGGTGAGATTGATATCAGAGTGCAGGAGCCCAGGAACAGGTCCAAGACCTGAAACATAAGGAGATTGGAAAGAAAGCGTTGTGAAATCTGGAGGGAACCTCCAGGTTTCCACGCCTGCTGTGATGGATGCTTACAAGCGGGTGAGATGGATATCAGAGTGCAGGAGCCCAGGAACAGATCCAAGACCTGAAACATAAGGAGAGAGGAAAGAAACCGTTGTGAAATCTGGAGGGAACCTCCAGGTTTCCACGCCTGATGTGATGGATGCTTACAAGCTGGTGAGATGGATATCAGTGTGCAGGAGCCCAGGAACAGGTCCAAGACCTGAAACATAAGGAGAGTGGAAAGAAAGCGTTGTGAAATCTGGAGGGAACCTACAGGATTCCACGCCTGCTGTGATGCATGCTTACAAGCGGGTGAGATGGATATGAGAGTGCAGGAGCCCAGGAATAGATCCAAGACCTGAAACACAAGGAGAGTGGAAAGAAAGCGTTGTGAAATCTGGAGGGAACCTCCAGGTTTCCACGCCAGCTGTGATGGATGCTTACAGCGGGTGAGATGGATATCAGAGTGCAGGAGCCCAGGAACAGATCCAAGAAGTGAAACACAAGGAGATGGGAAAGAAAGCGTTGTGAAATCTGGAGGGAACCTCCAGGTTTCCACGCCAGCTGTGATGGATGCTTACAGCGGGTGAGATGGATATCAGAGTGCAGGAGCCCAGGAACAGATCCAAGACCTGAAACATAAGGAGATTGGAAAGAAAGCGTTGTGAAATCTGGAGGGAACCTCCAGTTTCCACGCCTGCTGTGATGGATGCTTACAGCGGGTGAGATGGATATCAGTGTGCAGGAGCCCAGGAACAGATCCAAGACCTGAAACACAAGGAGAGTGGAAAGAAAGCGTTGTGAAATCTGGAGGGAACCTCCAGGTTTCCACGCCGCTGTGATGGATATTACAAGCGGGTGAGATGTATATCAGAGTGCAGGAGCCCAGGAACAGGTCCAAGACCTGAAACATAAGGAGATTGGAAAGAAAGCGTTGTGAAATCTGGAGGGAACCTCCACGTTTCCACGCCTGCTGTGATGGATGCTTACAGGCGGGTGAGATGGATATCAGTGTGCAGGAGCCCAGGAACAGATCCAAGACCTGAAACACAAGGAGAGTGGAAAGAAAGCGTTGTGAAATCTGGAGGGAACCTCCAGGTTTCCACGCCGGCTGTGATGGATAATTACAAGCGGGTGAGATGTATATCAGAGTGCAGGAGCCCAGGAACAGGTCCAAGACCTGAAACATATGGAGTTTGGAAAGAAAGCGTTGTGAAATCTGGAGGGAACAGACTAACACAAACTAATGCTGTTTTGACTTCTATTTATGCCCTCAGTAGGCGTGACCTAACGGCCACACTTCAAAGCACGACCGAACTTCAAAGCACTCAGCCTTTTGACGCGTCATGTAATCTTCGTTCTAATGGCGCAACTCCTCCCACTCATTCATAATCCGACCTCCGCGTTTGCACTCGCTGCCTACAAGAGCGCCCAAATTTGAACATCACTGATGTTCATCGGATTTACAGAGTGACGACAACCCCCGTCAGCATGTTAGATAAAGGATTTAAGTTATATGCTGCATCATATATACACAACTACGAAGAAAACGTAAATTAACCGACAAAGAAATGTTAGCTAACGTGAAATGCAAACACTACGTTACTCCGCTATGTGTTTCATTTGATGTCAATTCTCTACATTACATGTTTCCTTAAACGGTGTTTATAGTTGAGGTTTAACTAATGTCACTTTTGTTGTTAGACACTTTTATAATAGCGTTAGGTAGTTGGCTAACTAAGCAGGTAGTTAACTACCCAATGCTACTCTTGCTACGTGTAAAGTATATATGTTTAAGACGTGTTGACATGAGTAGTACAGAAATAATGCTAATGGTTCTTGTATCTTTATTCAGTGTCCAAAAAACACAGGTTGACAGGGGAAGTCGGTGTGAGAGCCCTGTGCTACAGGTCAATGAGGAAGAGTGAGGCACCACACAGACTAAGTGTAGGCAGGAAGCTGTGTAAAGTTGTTAATCCCTGTTCAGTGGGGTTCAGTTCATTTAAGCATTAGTTAAGTTCATTCCTGAAGGCCCATCAACTTGAATGTTTTCCTTGTCCCCCTGCTTTATCACACCTAATTTGACTAGTCAGATGTGTTTGGGTGATCAGAAACAAATTTACACCAAGTTAATACTGCAATATACACAATCTAAGTTATTACAGTTATCAAGGATGGTTAAATTGTTTTAATAGGGAGAGAAGGAAACACTAAGCATTCAGGAGGGTAAGCCTGTAGGGGTCAGTAACCATAACACTGAACTATGTTCCTGTTCGGCTCTTCCATGAAGATGATGTTACATTTTTAATTTTAGTTCTTTCTTCTTAGATTAAGCTTCTGGATTCATCGCCGGTGGTACTGACACATAGCCAGTGCTCCTGTGTGGCAGGTGCTGTTATGTGCAATCACACAGTGGCACTGCTCTTCCAAACAGCACACTACTCACAACTCAGAGTGCCGGTTGTCCCCCTGTGCATAGCTGCACCGAATCTGAACAGCAATGGCACAAGCCACGGACAGTGGTAATTTAAATAAGGTTAAAGTTTTTGAATTAGACCATGTTTACATATGAACAGCAACACCATCCATAGTAAATGTGTCTTCTGTTAGGGTGTGAAGCCAGGACCTATCAACTCTATGATCTTCACTAAGCCGGTACCAAATAGGATGGCCCAGACTGGAGTACGGTAATTAGATTTGTAAAATTTGGTTTCCTGTGTTACAAATGCATGTTGCTATTTGTTCATACATGCATGTGTCAGAATAGGTATTAATTTACATACAACATTACACTTTCTGAAGACGGCTAACTCAGTCATGTACATATATACATCCCAGTCTCTAACTTATGCACCACTGTTTCACACTTTTTAGTTTAGTTGTTGTTCAGTATAATAACCTTCTTCCTTACATTATTGTCATTGATGTTTTCTTTAGGAGTGGATTCTACAGAGGCATTGTGGGTCCATTACCAGATCCCTGACCTGACAAGCCCCTTGTGGAAAGTGCCTTTGGGCTGGTGCAGGAGGGCAGTGTTCTGTCATGTCAGCAGCCGGTTTTGACAACCCGGTACATCACACTACACCGTGATGCACCACCAACACCGCACTTGCCTCTGGAGTATGGGTATGACATGAAGGAAACCCTGCTCGCTCAGACAGCCTGTGATATTTTCTCAAACCGCTGCGCTGAACCAGTTTCCAAAGAACATGCTGTGTGACACAATAAATATCCTTTAACCTGTTAACCTGTGGCTTCTGGAAGAAACTCGGGTGAGTCAGTCACTGCAAACACATTTGTATCATCAAGTGTTTGTCAAATGAAAATGATATGTTTTTCTACACTTAGGATAATTTTCTATGTTGCAGTGCAGTAAAGTGCACGTTTCTTCTGTGTTCAATCATACATGTTCTAATTGTTATAAACAGAAAAAATCTTTTCTTACTTAACTGCTTGATTCTTAACTTGTTTAACTGAAACATGATGAAATGTCATAGTATTATTTTTTTTTTTTAAATGTCCTTGGCAGTGCATGTGTCTGCATTGTAACTTACTAATAAAAAGTCCTGTGTGTACTTTGGTGTGTGGTTTATGTTATTTTATTGCAAATAAATAATAGTCATTTTATTTTACAGTTACACACAATCTTATATCTCTGGCATGGCATGGCAAGGCAATATCGGTACATGCAATTCGAAACCTGACATTCCAGAGCAAAGCATGAAGCACACAGCACATGGTCAACGTGACTCATATGGAGACTGACAACATTACAAGGAATAAAGGAAAATTGAGGACTTAGCCACAGAAAAGACTTTTTTCCTTTTTTTGTTACAATAATTCGAAAAGGTCAACTATGATTTTTAAATTAATATCATAGGTGTGAGTTTAGAGTTCAGATTTTTTCTGCACATTCTTTCTTTTGTATTTAATTATGATGGTAAATACATTTCGCAACATATCTGCCTGCACTTGCTCTTAAAGTAGGAACAGTTCACCTTTCCAGCTGTATTTTAATACTGATGAGTTTACTTTAATTGTTAGCCTATTGGTCAAAATGTATTGTTCTTCTGATTCATGTGTAATGCTTTACTCAATAATACATCCACATTTCAGCACGTAAGCAGCTGTTTGTCTCAGTATTACCTGATAACATACTGAGGCCTGCTGATCACGAAGTATGTGGGAAATAAAAGCATGTTAGGAAGAGACTAGGGCCATTTCAGTTCGCGCCTGCTTTCTCTCCAACGCCTTGGCTCAAAGAATGTGCTGATGCTGAAGTTGACCTCGACCTTGTGAGCCAATTTTTGTTTCATGTCCCACTTCACATGCTGCAGATGCTCCTGCAGCTCAGTCTTCTCATTGTTTGCAGGGATAACCATTTCATTTGAGGAAGAGGAGTAGGAATGTAGTCCAAAGACAAATGGATGTGGAGAGGAACACTGGGACTTTCTCTCTTTCTATCTCTGTTTTTTTCAGTTGCTAGTTTCCCCTCAAGAGGAATGAGCGCATGTTTGTGGGCTCTGTTGCCACATGTTGTGGTTCACTTTCTAGAATAAGGATGAGTTAGTTTCTGGTCAGACCACAGAGAAGCAGCCAGAAAGAAAACGTGCTTCCTTGTCAAGAACAAACACAAAACATTTGCATGACTTAGTGTAATTACTTGAGTACAGAGATTAGACTTAAAGTAGGATCATAATAATTTGTGACAAAATATTGTCAAAGGGAACTTATTATGCTCATTTCCCTTTTTTAAAACAATTCCTGCATTTTACCAGAGCGGTTTTGCATGATTCACAGTTTTAAAAAAAATCCTTAGCTTTTTGGCTGAGATGAGCATTTAGAGACATTCCATTCACCTGAAGTAATTTACAGCCAATAGTATAGCAAAACTGCCTGAACGAGGCATGACGGAGACACACTTTCGTGTTTTTTATGCAAAATTCTGACCCTACCTTCTGAATGTTGCTCATATTGTTTTCCAGTCTTCTAATTTCCAATTTTGGTGAGTCTGTGCTGTCTTAGTTGACAGGAGTGGGACCTGATGTAGTCTGCTGTTGTAGACCATCTGCTACAGGATTCAATGTGTTATTCAGAGATGTCTTTCTACACACCTTGGTTGATATGAGTGGTTATTTGAGTTATTTCTGCTTTCCTATTATCTTGAAGCAGTCTCGCCATTCTCCTCTGACATCAACAAGGCATTTTTACTCAAAGGACTGCTGCTCACTGCATATGTTCCTCTTTTAATCCCCAGAGATGGTTGTGTGGGAAAATCCTAGCAGATCAACAGTTTCTGAAATACTCAGACCAGCCTGTCTTACACCAACAAATATGCAAGTTTAAAGTTACCTAACTCACTTTTCTTCCCCAAAAAAGTATGTGGATCCTTTAATATAACTGGAAGAATTTCTATCCTGCTTGTTCAGAATCATTATTGCTTAGGAAAGAAATGCACAGAGAATACTTTTGCTAAATGTAGTCTTTTCGGTGAGGTTAGGATAGCACTTCAAGTGCAGCATCATCCTGGATTTAGGTGTCAAGACTGATATGCATCTTTCTCTCCCTGTGGCTTTTTACATCTGGACTCAAACAGAATTGCAACTCGTGAAAGAATTGTTTCCATACAAACATGCAGACTGCCTTCCAGTTTAACTCCACTCCTCAGCTTGTATAAAACCCTTTATAGTTCACTCTGTCTCCCTGCCCCAAAAAGCCACAGTACAACCAGAGATTATATATGCCAAGTAATGAGATGAAGAATAGGGACGATGGCATGTGGAGTTGATGCTGAGGAGAATTTACAACATCTGCCTTCTTTGTTGTGGCAAATGTCATGGCACAGTGGCCCGTGGAAATGGGATGGACTCAAGTGCAGTTTCAAAACCGGAGGCGAGAGGTGCGGTGTAACAAAAGGTCTTTTATTCTCAATGTTTGGAAATCAACAGAAAACTCAGACTAGTAATAAGGAACGTAAACTAGATGTCTGAGGTAAGAGAAACTATGACCATAACGGAACTACGACTAGATTACAGGACGACTGGGTGCAGGGACAGGGCAGGGGAAACTGTGGCTGGCCAGGGCACTGAAACAGAGGAGAGAGCAGTCAGGGGAATCCAACAGCGAGCTGTGAGTGCATCTAAGAATAATTACACTGAGCTGCCTTACGTGCTTGCAGGTGGAGGTTGCTTGGAGGAGAGGGGGGGCAGGAGACAAAGACCCAGGTGGGTACAGCGTGCAATGCAGGGAGGCAGGCAGGAGAGACTGGCCGTTGGAAAAGGGAGAGGTTACCGGCAGCTGAAAACTGGAATCCAGGAGAGCTTGGTAGGTGGGTTCCAGATGCTGACGAGAAAACAGAAATAAGGTAAGTACACACGATGATTCACCAAGGAACAGACGTGAGGCCGAGAACTGACTAAAGTTGGCAGATAATCTGGCGAAGACTAGTGTGTGCGCAGGTCATAAATACTGCCGGTATGATTGCCATCAGGTGAGGAACAACAAAGACTCCACCCAGGGGGGAGGAGCTGATGCTGTGGAAAACTACCCAGACCATGACAGCAAATGCATGAGTTGGACCAATGTTTTGGTTAATTTCATGTCTGAACCAGACATGAAGAACCCTCGGTTTCTTGTTATGAAACTGAGCGCTCTTATGGGATGAACAAGAAAATAATCTCATATATTGTAATTCAGAAAAAATGAGAAATGAGAAAAATATATATATAAAAAAAAGCCAAAACAAAACACCGGTCATATCTTTAGAAAGCAACATTATGCCACAGACTGTCACTGTTGTGAGTCCATCCATTAGTTTGCAAAACTTGTTATGAAGCCTCAAGCTGTGCACTTTTGCCATGACAGTCTAGACATGTTGAATCTGGGATATGACAAGTGAGTGTGGATTTCACTATTTAATTGAGGCACACGCTCAAAGGCTTGCAAGTTGTCAGTTACACAAGGAGAACATAATTTATACAATGAAAGTCACATTGTATTAAATAAGACTTGAAACTAGTGACTCTGGCCACGAATTCATCAGGAAAGTGTTTCCTGAGGTTGTGGATCAAAGTCTTTGTTTTCCAGACTTCCATAGAAGAAGAATTATTTTCGAAACCAAATGAGTTCCCTCCTCATGGCCATCAGGAATACTGAAAGCTGAATTACTGGCTTCACTTTCCAAACGCCAAAGCTACATTCATGTTTTATATGCAGTCTATGGTTCTGGCATTTATGTTACTGTGACTGTGAAGTGTCCCTTGTGTTAACGGCACAACTGCTGACAACAATCCATGAACGCTCCAACCTCCTGAAAGAATTCACTGTCAAAGTCTTGTGTTCATCTATGGTAGGTCAGCTACACAGTATTACACAGGTGGTTCTAATGTTAAAATCTTTCTCCTGAGATACAAAGTTTGAATTATCATGTGCCATGATAACTTACAGATCTCACTGTGCCATATTATCCCAGTAGAGCACTTTGATCAACGACTACAGGCTTGCTTGTCGTTCCTAGAGCCTCTAAAAGTAGAATGCGAGCAGAGCCTTCAAGTCTCAGGTTCCTTTGTAGAACCATTTACACTTTGGATTCAGGAGACAGACGTCCCCTGTATTTTTAAGGTTAGCCTTAAGTGTTCCTTTTTGAAACATCACTTAGTTATGCATCTTACATCAGTCTGTTGGAGGCCTTCCCATGATGGACACAGCATTTCTTCTCCACGTGTCTATGTGCCACTGCTGCACGTCATTAACAATGCCCTCTCTCTCCTGTAGTCTGTGTTTTGTTGATCGTTCTCCTTTTATGTTTTTTCTTAACCTAAGAGCTTGGTTCTGCTGAATGGTTCTTCCTATTAAATGGGAGTGATTTTTGGACTTCTCTCTGGTATTGTATGGCTAGCTGATGATATAAAGCACTTGAGGTGGGTGGTGTTATGCATTGGCTCTGTAACTGAACTAGCTAATTATTCTGTATGTAAAAAATAAAAAATAATATAAGAGAACCAATTATTTATCTTGTATTTTAAAGGTTTTTTTTTTTCAGAATCATTTACAAAATGACTGCATCCATACTCAATAGTTTTTCGGTACAAATGTTAGTTTTCATCCTTTGATTAAACTCATTGGCACAATGTGGGTGTGATATCACACCAGAAAGAGATTTGAACAGGCAAAGGTCTCCCATGATTTTCCAGCCTATTCTATGGACTAAAATTGACTAAAATTATTATTTAGTTTCATCAGACCTCTCCATTGTGAACTAAAATGGCTCAGAATGATCAAATATTAAAAACATTTGCTCTCTCTGGAAAAAAACCCTCACTCACTATCAGAAAACATCTGATCTTGTGGTTAGAGACAAAAAATATACTTGAAACATCAGTACAATAGTCTACATGTGTGTAAAAGTAGTCCCTCTTGCATACCTTCACGCTTTGATGTATCAAATAAAAAGTTAAAGTCTTACTTTCCTGCAGGATAACTGAAACCATGTTGACACGACTTCACAGCCTTTATTCAGACTGCCGGCCACGGGGGATTTTTCATCCAATCATTTTACATCCGTTTCACATGTGGAAACAATCATACACGTGATTACAGCTAGAAGCTGTCAGTCAAAACACCTATGTGTTGTACACCTCCACATGCCTCAGCTGTGTGATCTCTGTGACACACACACACATGTCCAACTTAACTTCCTCCCTCTCTTTTCTTTTCACCTGCTGACGTGCAGCGATTTCCTGCTTCCAATTCCCCTCCACAAATCTGCAGAAATAATTATTGATATTATTTTAGGATGAGCAGGGATGTTTTTCAGTTTTTGTGAGACATTAAAAGGGAGAAGAGCTGTTAGAAAGTCTTTTCAGAGTGATTGGATCAATCTTTTCAACCTGCAAAATCAAACTTTTCTGATTTGTTGTTTAGAGATGCTAATTCCCCACTGGTGTATTTTTTTGATCACATGAATGCTACTCCCGCTAACAACTGACTGTGACCGTGGAGTGCTGGAGGAGAACTATCCCAGTATAATTTCCAGAAGCAAAGATGCCACCAAAGACGACTGTGTTAACCCTTTAAAGCCGGTAGGAGCGGGCACGCTCTGTTGTGCGTAACTGTTTTTAAATCCCGTAGCACTGCAACCATGTAAGCTAGCGCAATAATTTTTTTGCATATGAAACCGGAGGAGTTGTACTTACATTTTATGCCATCAGCTTTCCTAGGTCACGAGTTTCCTTCCACATATAGCTTTGCAAAAACTGCATAAAAAGCGCTTGCAGCAACAAAAACATAATATTCCAGAAACACGCTTTGCCGATCCAATCAGCTGTTTGTAACACTCCTACTCCATCAGCACGAACTATGGCATGTCCGCCGTGAGCTGCCCGAAACCGGAAGTGACGTCATTTTGCGGAAATGTAGTTTTTTTTTACCATCAGGGCTTATGAGCCTATACTTGTGTTTTTAAAAGTTATGTTTGACTTTATGACTTTCTGTTGTCGTTTCTGGATGCCTAGGACCATATTGCACTGCTGGAAATAGTTTATTTTGATACATATGCTGGTTTTTTTTTCGCAAATTTGCATTATAATATTTATTTTCGATTTTCCTGCAGTATATGAAAATTGGTGTATGTCAAAAATAAAACTATGAAGACACTTAAAATAAATTTCCTGTGGTGGGAAACTAGTTTGTGCAACTTTTTGTATTTACAGTTTTGAGGGATAAGCCTCTTAAATT
>NW_020327511.1:0-33905 GCF_001858045.2 Oreochromis niloticus
CCTCATCGAAAAAGAGATACCTCATACTCGGACAGGAACCCGAACACATGCTGTTCTTGTATCTCATTCAGCTCATGGTGGTGTTCGTGAGTAGCCAAATGCCCGAGACCGACCTGGCTACTATTATGAGCGTGGCATCGTCTGTGTTTCTCGAGACGAACCTCCGTCACCCCCTGTGCGCAGCTACGCTGTTGAAGCCTATGTTCGTCCCTTACTACGAGCAGCAATCCAGTAGGTCGAAGAAAAAGGCAGACGGGAAATCGCTCGCCGAGCGCACACCCAGAGTGGCCGGTTACAGGTTGTTCACGGGTACGTGTTGAACGACAAGGGCGAGGACGTGTCGACTTCTGGCGATCTGGAATGGACGGAGCGCAGCATTCTGAACCGCGTGCAAGGCTGGAAGCTACAAGAGCGTGACGCCAGGAAACTGTGGTTCGTGGCCCTCAGATGGGCGACAGGGTTACGATGATCAAAACCGAGGCCTTGCAGTTGATGGGGGGGCAAACGGCGAGAAGGCCGTCAAGATAGCAGAATGCCTAGTGTGCGACAATGTCATGGCCTACATGCAGTCGAGCGTCATCGGCACCTTGAGTAATATGTTGCCTTGTCACGCCAACAGTGAGTTCGACGAACCCGTCATGGCCACGGTCAACTTTTCCATGACCAAGTTATCCGAGGCCATACGACATCAGAGCAGGAACCTGTGGTCTAAACTGCGAACGCGCACCAAGAGCTGCCTTTGTGTGACGGGCGTTGGGTTTGCGGGGCAAGACAGTGGAGCGGTCCTCCATTTCGGTCGAGTGTTCACCGGATCCGAAGAGAAGAGACTCCATGGCCAGGGGTCCTACGGGACGTTCACCTCCGTCGTCCTAGGGTAATGGAAGAAACAATGATGAGTAACATGCTATTCGCAGCGTACAGTCTCCAGCGCCCCCCGCCAACAAAGGTACTCGTGCCACGTTGGCCTCGCCGTACAAACCGTGCTTCGGCGCGCCGACACCGTGACAGACGTGTACATGTACGCCAGATATCATCACAGATTCAACTCGGGGGAATTCACCGAAGTTGCACATGTGAAACCCGCAAAGGAGTCCCCCGTGGCCAATATGCTCACGGAGCCCACTCTGACGCCAAACAGCAAGTACCAGCTCACCGCGGTGCACGGCGCCTTGCCTATGTGCGGGCTAACGCTGGCGCTTACCCTTAGGCAGACGATGATAATGGTGACTGGCTTTCTGTGCGTCGAGATGGCGCGGTGCATCTACGGGACCAAGTCCGGCGACATGATGACCGTATGCAGGAGCATCACAGCCCTGAGCATGTGCTGTAAATTCAAGCTGCCTAAAAACGACAACCAGGAAACGCTCAACACGCTCGCAACCCCTTTCGGCAAACTCTTGAAACTGACAGGTCCCATGTTTAGCAACGCCTCGAATAGAGGGCGCCTCGATCTCAACGCGTTGGAATGGCTAGAGGCCGAAGACTACAGGCTGCCCGAATACATACGCACGTCGCTGAACATGTTGGGGACACCAGGCAGCTAGTGGAAAAGATCATGAGAGAGAATAGCTTGTCCTACAACAGGTCGTGTTCCTCAGCAACAATAGTAGGATGAGCATGACGCAGTTGTACGAAAACGAAAAGGTATGGTGCATGCCCTCTGCTGGCGATGTGTAACATGAGGCTGTTCACCAACAGCACCAAGAGCTACGCCGCTGTAAATTTTCCAACAAGGGCAGCTACTACCTGGTCAACGTGTTTAGCAATACTTGCATAAAGACACAGCTGTATCACCGAGACGACTCGTCGGAACTCCAGTGTTTGATGCGGCCCACGCAAAGCACAGTGGACGATGTGTTGGAAAATATCGAGAAGGAGGTATCTTTCACGGTGCCTCGCATAGACATCGACCGGGTACGAATGTTGGCGGTGGATTTAAGCGCTGAGGACTTTGAGTCTTTGATCTGCGCAATTGAGAAGAAACACATCCAAGTGACCGGTCTGTTTTCGTTGCCCTCAGCTTCGCCAAGAAGCCGAGCCCGTCACCTGCTCGCAGACTTCGACACGCGCACGGGAGGAGGCCGATCGAAGCGACAACCGTCGGGCGGAATATTCTTTGAAGAGAAAGGACAGGGACGAGGAAGAACCCGCCAACTCGCTCTCCGGCGGCAACAAGAGTAGCAAGATTGCACACGTTCAGCTAGCAACGTGGCCCGCGATAGCTACGGTGAGACAGAACATTCTGCACCTGCGGAATTGTCCGTGGTGGATGACAGCGACGCAGAGTGCGGATACGACGACTCTGACTAACCGGAATACTCCTTCTTACTATGATAATGATGATGATGATGATGATACTGATGCTGATGGTGTGTTGTGTTTCCAATGTTTATGTAGTTTACACAATTTCATGTTGTTATGAAATAAAGACAACCCTAAACCATAACAGTTCCCATACAGTATCTGTGTTTATTCGAGACATACACAATCATATTGCTTACAGCGGATCGCAGGTGCGACTGATCTGTCAAAACCCGGAGGACTTTAACAATCTGATAGAGGGTCGTTTGAGCCAAATCCCCACCCTGGGCAATGTGTATCGTACCCACTTACAACACGGAGAATGCATGCTGTGTGTGACACCAACGATCTTCGTTACAAAGCGCCCGCATCTCGCCTGTGGCTACCCGATAAGACAAACATAAAGTACCATGGTGATGATATTGTCTGACTGTATATGTATATGCCTTTCTGAATGTATGCTACAAAGTGTGTATGCGATGGTAATAGCAAGCCCAATAAACTTTAATGTCAACTGCCCAAGTTTTTGTCTGCGTGTCTGTGATTCTAGCAGTTATAAAATTGAATGATATTAGCAAACAGGAGATAGGAGACGATGGGATGTGGCACACATTCTCTTTATTCAACCGGTTACCCAATTGCACAAAAAAGAAACTGAAACACTGTTGAGTGAACACTAGCATGGCCAAGCAAGTACATTGAAATCATCATCGTCGTCATCACATTTGACAAGTGAGCCGTTGCTCTGTCATATACCGTTGTAGGTGACCATATTCATGGCCGCAACTTCGTCGTCCGTCAAATGTACCCAGTGCACAGCACAATTGAACGGTGTGTATTCGTAACCAGCTTCCTTTGTGGGCTGTGGGACAATGTTATACGCTCCGGTACTTTACAGCGCACCAGAAGACCTCGAGCTTTGTGGTCCATGTCTTCCAACCACGTGTGTATAACGGTTATCAGTCTTGGTAGTTGCTCGCTGTGACACAAGGGAAACACAGACTCCTCGGTCGGATCGTCGTCGCCTGTGTCATCGGACTGAATGTCATAGTCTTCTTCTTCTTCTTCTTCTTCTTCTTCATCGTACTGTATGCCACTGTCGTCTCTTCGTCGAACCGTATATCACAGTCTGTATCATCGCGGTGGGTGTCGGCCTCATAGTCTATCAGTTCACAGCAGTCTTCTTCAAACCCAGAGTCTTCGCAGGCCTGAGCGTCACCCATGAGCGGTTCTAGCACTGAATCTTCGATTGCAGTATTCTCCCCGTACACTAGCGGCTCGTTTTCCCAGTCAACCCATGTGTCACTGCTGATGAACACCGGGCCTTTAGGTTGCTTGTACACACCCCAGTATCCGGTTACACGCCGTGCTATATCGCCGTGTCTCGCCGAGATGTTCATGCACTCCGGGACCATCATACCAGTTAACCTAGAGCAATCGCCGCTAGGTTGAAGTAACATCCGTCACTGTGCGTATCGGGTTTAGGGAAAGCACCGTTGTAACCAACGTGCTCGACCAACTCTACATTCCCTGTTAGGAGCACATGTAGTAAATCCAACACTCCTCTCAGCGGCATGCATAGCACTTTTGCAAAATACCCCAGGGGCGCCTTGGCATGCACTTTGCAAGGCCAGCTCTCCGAGACGGACTCTGTGAGGGAGGTGAATTTCAGACACGGCACACCAATTGTCGGTGTGATGTACTGAATGGTAAAAGAATGTCCGATCTTCCACTCGCTGGGTCCTACATCAACATATACCCATTGGTGTCGGTCGACGGTGCCCTGTGGATCTTGCTGTGTTTTCTGTCGTTTCGGAGTGTCGTTACACTCCGATGCGTCCTCGTCGTCGATGTTGCGCTTTAATGTCGCCATGTGGCTCTCTAGTGCGGTCTGGTGGTAATCTCTGCTGTATACACAGATAGATATCCGTGTGTGTGTCTGCGTGCGTGTGCCTGTGTGTGTTTAGAAAGAACGCTTTGACATATATAATAAACTCAGACCGCGGGTATGACAAGGAAACACAAAGACACAGTATAGAGTTGAATCTGTTTTGTTTTTAATTGTTACATGCACAAAAACAGCACAGACATTGAAGTCATGACACGTATCCCCAATACATAACTCTCATTGTTGTCGACAACGGTGTCGCATTTCAATGTCTCCTATGTTAACGACGCTTCTTGATGGGACAGTGTCTCTTGCTGTGGGGACACTTGATCATTGCAGTACGGCATATGCCGTACTCCGGTTCGACGGGCACAACGTTACCCTCGTACGACGTGTGCCACAAATCCGTTGGCTTGGAGAGCAGGGGCCAGTGCTGGTCTATAACGGCGAGGGTATACTGATAATCCGTCGCTTCCATGGGCTTGGGTATCAGCGTCATGTTGCTCGGCACGTTGCACGTGATTAACAAGCCCAGTTTCTGGTAATCTCCTTTCAACCACTGGTGAATAACAGCCACCAGGCCCGGTAGGTGTTCAGTGTGACATAAAGGAAACACATACTCCGTCTCATCACAGTCCCCGGCCATCATGGTTGTTTTTTCTCCATCCTCATTTTGAATGAGCCAGCGACTGGTGGTGAGAAAGAGGGGCCCTCTAGGCTGTCTGACTATAGTACAACATACGCCTGGAACACCGGTGTATCTTAAGTGTTCCTTTGACACTTCGGGGATCTTAGGCCAGTTGTTGTCATTCCCCTCTTCATCCTGAGGCATGCGTATGCGTTCGGCGATGTTGCCATTGGGGTAGTCCTCGTCGTCGTCATCCTCTTCCTCCTCGTCCTCAGTCGGACCATGTATTGCCACCGTGTGGAAACAACCTACATCCGCACAGCTAGCAGGCATGTCCCGTACGACAACGTCGGGGTCTTCCGTACTAGGAAATGCATCGGTGTACAAGTACAGATATTTGTCTTCATTATGCGTGAGATGCATGTGCAGTAAATCCAGAAAGACCCTGAGCAGGATGACCACTTTGTCGGCAAACAGCTGCTCACCAGCGCTGTCAAGCGTGAGTAGAACCTTATGGCCAGAATTCACGGTTGGATGCGTACTCACGAACGTCACACAAGGGAGACCTTGTATGACATCGTAACTGATGGTAAAGGCGTTTCCAGTGTCCCAATCCGGTCTGCCTAACGTCGCTGTTCGCCAGGTTTTCTTAGGTGGCAATAGCCCCCTGGTCATGTCGTCCACGGGCTGCGCGTTTGCGCGCTTGCGGCTTGCGGCATTTGAAAACATGGTCACTTCGGTAGTTTCTTCGAAACACAAGTTCTTTTGGTACACCGGAGCACAAAGTAGTTACGTTCTGTGGAGACTGTATGTGGTGCGCTGTTTTTAACTGTTACATACGAATAATTAATACAACTTTTGTGTATTAGAAATATGATACAAAATAACAGACAAGGAAAGGCAGTTTGGATTAGACCATGTTTGTGTTTAGCACAGCTTCGTAATATATATCATGTATGGCTCTAGAGTCACCGACCTGCGGGTCGGCAAGCCCCGACCCGGCGCACATCGTGTCGCCGACCTGCGGGTCGGCAAGCCCCAACCCGGCGCACATCGTGTCGCCGACCTGCGGGTCGGCAAGCCCCAACCCGACGCACATCGTGTCGCCGACCTGCGGGTCGGCAAGCCCCAACCCGACGCACATCGTGTCGCCGACCTGCGGGTCGGCAAGCCCCAACCCGACGCACATCGTGTCGCCGACCTGCGGGACGGCAAGCCCCAACCCGGCGCACATCGTGTCGCCGACCTGCGGGTCGGCAAGCCCCAACCCGGCGCACATCGTGTCGCCGACCTGCGGGACGGCAGGCACTAACGTGCTGTTTTACCTTGTGTTTGTCGATCATACATAGGGACGGTATGAGGGTTACATTACTGTGCGACGATGAGATACCTAACCCGTTTTAGATTCAGTACACCTATATACTCAGAGAGCTTCACAAGTGACTTGTTGGAACGCCTCAGGAACGAGGCGTTTGCTACATATTCCACGGTGATCAGATCTACGGGTGGCCAAACGCTCAGTGGTTTTGTTTATTTGAGAACCCGAGGTACTACGGACAGCGTGGACACGTACTTGAACAGCATAGCGTTAAACTGTCGGGTAAAGGTAACGCCGATTCCTTGGCGTGACTCCGCCGACACGTTACTCCGGGAGTGCTCCTTGCTTGTGCAGCAGGGTGGTGGTGTGCTAGAACAGCAACACGGAGAGGAATTCGATATCAGAACGGTGACACGGTATACGTTTGCTGCAACAGGCTACACGCCTACGGATCTATCGTGTCTGGTGGCCGACCTGGAGACATCCAACTATGTATCGTACATAGTATTATTACAGGAAGATACCGCGTGCGGGTTCATACATGCAAAGGATGTGAAGTGCTCGCGGCGCATTAGAAAATCATTAAGCGGCAACCTGAATATCGAGCCAGTCCACGCAGGCACAACTGACGGGGACGCCATTGACTTCTACAAGTCTGTGGTGTCCAATGGAAACGCTGCCGTTCTATGTGTGAAAGACCAAAGAACGGACGACGTGAACAACGCAATCGCTCCGATACACAGCTCGACTGCGACGGGGGAATCCGAGCTGCTGGTTCGAAGATATCACGTTGAAAACAAACCCGGATCTTCTGATGTCATTGTTATACGTGATCCGCCAGCAGGCACACTGATACTGGAGCAACCAGAGTCTCAGTCGCCCGCTGTGATTTCCGAGACTCAGAGACCGGAACCTCTATCGGTGAGTACTCTAGCTCGCCCCTGTCTCACAAGGGGTATTGTACAGGATCGACACAGTCGGCTGCGGACACAGCAACCCCGTGGGTCACATGGCCGCTCAACGCCCCCAAAAAGAGCTAAACGGTCAGGGTCCTGCGCAATTCAGATTCCAATTCCAATGGTCATCGATGGAACAGTGCGTTTCACAGAGAAATGAACTGGTTGATGCGCCGTAGGTGCGTCACTGAATCGCAACCCATTACCTCGGCAGACATCGACACGTGCGAAACCACTAAGACTCTGTTCAACATCAACACCTGCGAAGTGCTTCTGCAGTTGTACCACCACCATCGCTCATTTGTCACACACTAGTGTGCATTTATGTTGCGATGTGGGGACGCGCATATGTATGTGTATATGTTTGTGCATTCATCCAATAAAGCATCTCACTCTCTTTGTCATTGTGCAGTCATGTTTGTTTTATTTGCGTGGAAGACAAGATTGTTATGCATACAACCAGAGTCCATATAACACCACATGTTGACACTGAGCAGACCCCAACAGCATCGTTGTTCACATATAGAGACACGCAAACAGTGGCACGAGCAACACTTTGGCGTCGAGTCCTCCGTTTCGGCTGGCGTTGGAACAGCAAACGTTGACTTTGTTGATCGTGGCTTCTATGCTGTCAACTGTGAACATATACCATGGTAACTAACACGTAGTTTATAAATTACACAAACATACACACGAGTGGCATTCTGCGGGCTTACGTTTGGCTAAAATGGCATACAGCTGCACTTTGGTGGTGTCCACGGGCTGCAGGGGGTCCAATTTGGGTATGTCAATGCGGGAGTCGTCTGTACACGCTAAGGAAGACAAGAGTGCATTGATTTTTGTGTGTTTTTTTTTACTTGACACCCCATCCAACAACCGCGGCGATGCCGTTATCGCAGAGGGGCATATGTGCGTACTACGTACAGCGAGTGGTGGTCTGGGGTGTCATGTGCTCGGGTTCCTCTGCCGTGCTCCCAGTGGCAGGATCATCGAGTGGATCGGCGTCCGGACTAGCGTCGAGAGACTGACTGACTTGTGAACAGGACTGATCCGCTTTAGCACTTTGTCGTGTGTAAATGAAATACTTGTAGTTTACATTGCCGCGCCCCACAAACATCGTACCGTTTGGGGTTATAAAACAGCCACCGGTCAGCCTTTGTGCTGAGCTCATAGTGTGGTTCCATATCTCTATTACACGCCAGATGTCGGGAGTCTCAAGGTGAAACTTGTAAATTGCGCTGACTCCATCTAGCGGAGTGATAACTGCCGTGCTTTCTGTTACGCTACACCCCGTCCTTCCCGTTCCACAGCGTGCCTTTGACGTGTAATAATATTGACCTCGATCGATTGGCGTGGCGATGACAGTGAATCTCTCCCCGCCTAACACATATTGCCCTTCGTCGTTGCAAGTAAGAAATCGAATGGTGACCTGGTACCCCAATCCAGTGTCCATCACTTCATACAGATGGTGGCTAGCTGGCCTGACGATCTGACCGTTTTTTCGAAAGACAGAAGTAGGGCTTTCCAAATAGCCAGGTAATCGGAGTGAATAAGACAGTTTCCCAAATACAGCTAGCTGTTCTTGGCCAGCGTAGCCAATCGCACTTTGGCTACAACACTCCAGCCAAAGTGCTAGCAGGCTAAGGAGCACGCGAACGCAAGCTTTTGACTGCCACATGTTTTCCAGCAAACCCACTCGCAATCGACGAACACACCATGAGCCTTGGGGCTTTATACCCTTGTGAAAGGGTTCGTGGTAGTGAGTCGGACCGACTGAGAACGAGCAACCGCCGACCTAGAATGCTGACAGAGACTTTTTGTTCGGTACACACTGTTCTGTTTGTTTCCACTGAAGATTGTGTATAGTGTATGTATTTTGTGTATGCTGCGTACTGTACATCAATTGGTACATATGTGGTCGGTACGTGGACACTGACGTTTGTGTGTGTTTGTGTGTGTGTGTTTTGTGTACCATGTTTCACAGACGGCCGCAAGAGTGGCCGACCTAGACGTCAAGGGTGGCCGACCTAGACGCCAAGAGCGGCCGACCTACACGCCAAGAGCGGCCGACCTAGACGTCAAGACTGGCCGACCTAGACGTCAAGACTGGCCGACCTAGGAATATGCTGGCTGTATGTATGGAGCGCGAGGATGGCTTACGGTGCACTTGCTCCGAGACCCCAGCTCGCAACTATGGAGAAGAACGACACCAGGTTGGTTTGGGGTTCACCTACACAATGCACTCACAGTGACCATGTGTTGCTTCGCGACGGCATCGCGATCAGCCGCAAATACCCCGATGAGAAGCATCCTGCTAATCGGTGGAAGAGAATATGCGGTAGCATAGCAGCTTTGCTGAGAACCACCCCGGTGTGTTTCGAACACGGAGCCGGCTGCCTGTCTAGCTTGATCACAGAGGCTAACGGGATCAGATTCCCCACCATACCTGAGATATTGTCAGTGGAGAGCCGTTCCGGCGTAACGGATTACTACATAGCACACAAGCTATTTGCCGCAAAGGTGGTGCATCTCACAGACGTAAAACCTGCCAACGATTTGGTCGAAGCACTGTCCTGTCGCGATGCGGTTCTTCGCTACAAGGGTGCATCGGGTCTCATGTTCACGTACCCTAGCATCATGTCGGATGACTACGAAGGTCTGATCGCCATGTTTCGCGGAGACTATATAATTTACACGGGCGACTTGCGTTTCACCGGACACGCAACTCCATCTGAGCTGCTGAGACAAATCACCTGGTGTTTCACCGAGCTCATACGTGTCAGCTTCGCAGGCTGGGGTGGGACATCGCACCAAGGGCATCTGGTGCTTTACACAAGAAAGAAACTACAATAAGTCCCTCCGTTACTATCATACACAGAGGGCCTTGTGTTTTTTAACGTTGATGCTGACCTGCAGTGTGGGATTGAGCTTTTCCTCACGATGTTTTTCTTTTACCAACAATGTGTTTCAGAGAATGCAACCGACTTACAACGGACAAATCGCAGGTTTTGGATGCTGATGGGCGTCCGTCCACACAACACTCGGACTCAGACCGTATAAGCTCAAAGGCGTCCGATGGACCTAGGACAGTGGAATCGCCGTTGGGTCTCGACGAAACCCCCAGGGAGTGTCCTATGTGTTTCGCACACGAGCGTGGCGAACCGCTCGACCGCCTACGGTCACTGATGGAAGCAATGGAAGATGAAGATGTCATCCAGTGGCATATGTGTTTTGACCACTATGCTATGTATGACCACGATGTCATCCAGTGGCATGCGTGTCCTGCTCGTAACACGGAGCAAGAAAATGGTGCCTCTGTTGCTGGCGGAACGCAGAATGTCACATGTTTCTCTGTACTATAATACGTTACGTGTAACCCCTCGAATAAAGCCGTTGAGATGTGTGTACAATGTGGACAGTGTCATTGTTTTCAGGCCTTATTTCATTTTGATTTTGAGACATTGAGTCTTGATGATGTGGTTATACTTTTTGCACGTGGACAAATGTAGACAAACACCCAAGCATGCATAACCTAACATCCAGCTGTCACAAAATGTACGAGTCACACACGCGTCAGTTACCAGACGCGTGTGGTTTGAACGGCACAAGAATAAATAAAGATGGGACACTCAACACGTTGTTCCACGGTGGTCATTTATTGTTAAATGTGATACAAAGCAGAAAGCATGCAAATTACATGATCTACAGGTCAGTGTCAGCACAGAAACATCAACACATAATCACTTGCGATACACTAGGTGGGTGACGTTTGGCATTTATTGGAGGACGGTTGATAGTTGCTGTCTTCTTCAGTATGGCTTTCGTGTCTCCCCAACTTGGGGAGCTCTGCGGTGTGATCTCACCGCGGCACTTTTCTCAGTCGCGATACGCCGCCAGCCACTCGTACTCCTCGCTGCCAGTCCACTCAGCAGCCCTCGATACCCCACGTTCCCCAGGGGTGCGTCTCGGTGGCGGTTGAGGGTAGCCTTCCTCTAGTTCGCAAGTACGAGACGGGGGCTTTAGCGATTTCCGAACAACAACCCGATCCCCGTGTGTGTCGCGCTCAACCCGGTCCAGGGAGGGTTTATTCTTTCTGTTGACAAGAGGTGGCGACGTCGGCTTCACGGGGCGTAGTCCACCGTCGTAGGAAGCAGCGTTGCGGTCTGATGTTACTTGTAAGTCTCCCATCATATCGCAGATCCCTTGATCCCTCGACCAGGCGTCTCGGTCGGCCTTTTCCAATCCTCTGATCATGTCGTAGTGATCTTTATCAACCGAGCGCTCGGTGGCCTGCTTTCTGCAATACCGCATGAGCAACTCCATGTTCGGAAACACAAAGCGATCGGGCGGTTCGATGCCAGAAGACAAGACATACTCCACACATTTCCCGTCTGGATCCCGAAACACAATCCGATCGGTGGACCCACTGCCACAAGACAAGACGTACTCTGTGCATGTCTCGTCTGGGCCGACTATGTATTTCCAGATGCACCCCTTGCCTTTATTGCACCCCTTGCCTTTAGTAAACAACTCGAACGTGGCTAGGTCGCCATCGGGGCCATGCGTCAGGGCAATATACCCCGGTCCCCGTTTAGCCATTTCAGAAAAGCATTGGTTTCTGCTTAGGAAGTAGGGAGTCGCACCGGCAACGACGGCACCTCGCCAAGTGGCAAAGGCACACATGTCACGTTCTCGCATCTTAATCCTCAAAGCTCCTTTTCGGTTAAGCTGCTCCGTCATGGTGTGAAGCTAGATGTATACGTCCACCGTGGATACACCGAGTTACAGCATGTGTACGACTAGTTGTCCGATGAGTGTTAATACTGTTTCGTCGGTACATGCGGTCTAGCCTACATGGCGGCCATTAACATCGTGACTCCGATGCACATTCTTGTGAACCAGTTGTGTTTTACGCGCAAGGTGAACAACGTTTCGTTACGATCGTGTTCCACCAACCATCGAGCCCCGAGCGCCTCGACTCGATCCCGTAGGTCAACGGCGTTGTTCTGGTCCGTTATAAAGTCAAAGTATTTCTCGTACATCGGACTGAGGTACACCAAAAGCTGATCCCCGTCGCGAATCCGAATGGCGCGCACGTCCCTTTCCTCACACACGCGTAGCTCGCAGCCAGCGAGTTCGTCCGGTTCACCCTGCACGGGCAGCGGGTAGTTGGCATACAGATTATAGAACCTCCCGTTGCTAGACGCGCTAGCGTGTTCGCATATGCGGATGAGGTTAGAATAGGCCGACGCGGACTCCCTCATCGTTTGACCGCACAGCTCCGGATTGCTGGTCCACAGCGATAGTGCCACACTGCGGTTTCTGGCTCTAATCGACCGGAATTTCATGTCCTCCGAACTACTTGTCACGTACACCAAATCGCCTTCGCTGGTTAACCAAAAGGCCCTGAGCGCCCTGGGTCGCCGATCGCACCGGCGTTCGAGATCCACGTCGTTGGGCAGCTCGCTTGTCATCATAATTCTGTTACGTTCGACCAAATCTCTATCGGTTAATGCATCCCCTCCGTTGGTGAAAATGTAGCCGTTGTCTGTAGGTGTACCCGAAAATAACCAGCAGTATCTGAAGTATATTTTATGCGGAAGGACAAACTGCATCAGAGAGGCCTTGGTGGGACACCTCAGTTCTTTTTCCGTGTGACACAACGCAGGACTATTCGCGAGAAGTCGCGCGGGACAGAGTTCCACGCCGTCGTTCTGGACGAAATACTTTTCGCTTCCGTCCGCTCGACACTCTCCGGCTGTGGCGATGTTGCACCGCGGTGCGTTGTCCCCGTACGCGGAGGATACCCAGTGGCTGTTGACAGAATTCGCCAGGGATCCCATCGTTACATCTCAAGTAGCTCCGATCGGGGTGTCGGTGGACTGTATCCGAATCAGACTGTCCAAGATGACGAGAGACAGCGAGAAGGAGAGGGAACACACCGAAATGATCGCCGAGTACAAGCAGTTGCTCACGAATCGCACAGCGCAAGCCCTTTTGATACAGCAGCTCGGCTTAGAAGGAGCTCGAGCGAGAATGCGGACTTTGCAAACGACCAACGCCCTTAGTAAGCAGGACTCGCATTCTGTCATGCGGAGATTCGGCAGCATGATCGACCGGGTGTTTGAGTATTTCCAAGTCAAAGACATGAGACTGGAACCCTTTCAAATTGAACTCCTGCGAGGTGTGGTGTTAGGTGTTACGCTCACTCAGCTGGGCGACGATCTCTACAAGTACAAACACGCATTACTGTCCAAACTCGGACTAGCTCCCCTGGGATCCGAGGCGTACGACCACGCGAAACCCACGCAAAGTCACTGGTATCACATAGAGAAGGACTTTGAGCGTTACGCAAATCCGTACACGCTTTGCCTAGCACCGAGGCAGTGCGGCAAGAGTCTGATGATGAGACTGCTCCTAGCGTCTGTGTTGTTGCACTTGGACATCAACGTTATGGTCCAGGCTCAAAATAACCACATGTGCACTACGTTGAGATTGGGTGTAGAATCTGCCATGGAAGAACTGCAGAGGTTACCGTCGTTCAAGGAGGAAGAGAAACCAATCGGCGTGTACGGTAGTCCCGAAAATAGGATCTACAGATTTCGCGATGGGTACAAGGGCTCGGCGTTTATCCACTTTCTAGCTTCTAGTAACGACGTAAGTATCGCTGTGTTCGTTTCGACGCCTTGTCAACTTGACCTCATTTCTGTTTCCTCAAACTTTCCTTCTTTTTCTTCTTATTTTTCTTCTTCTTCTTCTTCTTCTTCTTCTTCTTCACACCCACACGTGCATATACATATATAAAACCGGGTAAGTGGCGTACACACGGTAAGTGCTGTGTTGCTACAGTTGCTACACGAACATAACCTTCCAGCGTACCGATGGACTTGGACGCCAAGCCCGCTGTTACTGATGAGACGGCTCCTAGTCTACAGGAACACTGCTTCCTGACAAGAGGAGCGGAGGCCAATGTGTGGCACCTGTGGAATTCGTCTAGTTCGGCCTTAGCCTTACACAAAGACGAAATCGCCCGTGTCCACGCGGTGAGGTCGGACATGGAACGTACCACGTTCTGTCAAATACGTATCGTGCGAGACATGGCGGTGCCCGGGTTGAAGAATCGTCAGTGTGTGGCAGGCCATGACATGGAGCTCCAAGAACCTCTCGCCGATGTCTCGCTGGTTGCCGCTGACAGCGAGCTGTTGCGAATGTGTATGTCGAAGGGAATAAAATGTGCTGCGTTCCTGGAGCATTACGTTAAACGCGATGACACCGAGGAGCTGGACCTAGGCGAACGCATGCATTCGCTGTTTGTTTGTGCGACACGAGAAATGCTGACCAGGAAGTACGATATAATGCACCATTACCCCCTATTCAACCGGATGATGAGCATGCACTATGCGGAAAAGGACACCGCAGCCCCCCCTTCGCTGCAAGATGTAATCGAGAACGGAGGGCTGTTAGACAAGAGTGTTGGCGAACACGAGTCCTTGCACGGACTTTCGGTCACGGGCGTGGACCACCTAACCTTCAAACGATGGAATTACCCTTACGTAAAAGACAACTCGGTTGACGTGACCCGTAGCGAAGACGAACCAGCTGAAACGACTCAGGTTTCGCCGGAGCTAACGTTCAAGCTGCACTCCGATCCCAATTCCGAGTTGCTTACATCCGACCGCGCCGACTTTGTGAACAGAGACTCGGTGGTGGAACGGGAAGTCAAACCGACCGATGGAATACGCCAACGCCCCACAGCCCCCGGTCCACCGTGTCTAACGACAAACGCGCCCTCTCGCACCGCGCCTTCGGACCAGCAGGTAGAACGCAAAGGCACGATACACTGGATCAATAACCACCCGGGGACTTTGACGGACAGACCCGCGGCGTTCCCTTACAGGTTCGCCGTGCACGTGGGACAGGGTGTCACGTTCAACGATCTGATTCAGTACTGCGTGACACGAGAACCACAGGCTCAGATTGGATCTCTGCCGACGCGTAGAGAATGGGGCTCCGTGAATCCAGTGCTGCTTATGGAGGACAATGTCGATCCTGCTACCGGGAAGACTACGCATTCTTACGTTGTAACATCCAGAGGACATCTCAGCGAGCTGACAACTCGGCCTTGTTACAATGAGGTCTTTCTGCCCGGAAGACCCGTGACTCGGTTGAATCTAGATGTAGACATGAAGTGTTGCCCGTCGTGTCACGCGCGGTATGCGGTGAAGGCCAACTGGGCGACGAGACGCAAGGTTAGCCGAGCGATGGCGAGTAGTTTGCTGTTGGTGATAGCCGAGTCGTTACTGTCCATGGTGAACGTGACGCCAACGGCCCAACGGACCGATAGCCCCGATGGCGTAAGCCTGAAGGAGCTCACGAGAGCAATCGGTAAAGTGGCCGTGTACATCAGATCGTCGTCCGTGCAATCCAAGTTGAGCCTTAGGATGCTATGGTATCTACCCGTGGAACTGTGCAGTGTCCGTGGCATAGAGGCGTACAGGCCGTTATTGCAAGAAATGGAGAAGGTCTCTCTGCGCTACGTGTTGCTTTCGTACCCAGAGGAGACGCGGGCCTGCAGCCTGTGCGATCTGAGCAAGGCGATATCGCGGAGCGCTTCAAAGAACGACGTTCGCTGTTTGCGACTGAGCGCGGACGTGCCTCGCAAAACGACAAGGCGCTCGGCCATCGACAAGGCTCCGTATTCCTTCAGAAAATCAGTGCGATTGCCCAACTGTTACAAACAGGGCACCAGATTCGAATACGTAGAAACGTTCAACGATCAGGTCAATCTCCCCGGGTCCGGGTTCGACCATCATCTTTCCCTTTCTGTGGGACTTTCCTCCAATCCCATCGCCGACGATGTCACGTTTCTGGGTGACCGATTCGTGGACTTACTGAAAGAACGCCAGTTGCCTGCAGTCAAATTTGACGCCGAAGACAGCCCTGACGGCGAACGGGTGGATAATGAGGCTAAACGACTTATGGGATTGTGGGGGGTGCCTGTGACTGTCAGGCAAACTGGAACGGGGTTGTTCTGCGTGCAAGCCACGGAGAAGTCGACGACGTACCCGTGCCCCAAACATAACAGAGTGCACTCTACCTCTAAACTCAGCGCTCTAGTGTTTGCTACACAAACCAAACACAAATGTTTTGTCACTTAACAGTAATATTGCGTTGGGTGTTTGTTATGAAATAAAAAATTCACTGTGGAACTACTCGTGTTTGCTGTTATTGAGTACATGTCTGATAGCAATAATAAGTAAGAGACACAAGAGACACGCTCATGATATTACTACAAAATATACACTTTATTCGATTCAGGAAACACAAAGGTACAAGCATAAATTGATCACAAAGTACATCATTGACATTAGAACGTATGCTCTCAGCACAGAACGTAAAACAAATTAAGTAACACAGTAAGTGGCAAGGACGATGCCATTGTCGTAACTGCATACTCGTGTAGTACGAGGAGGATGTGGCGTTAAAACGCTAATGCGTCTAACGCCGGTGTAACATGAGCAAATGGGACGAGAACAATATACAACAAAGCCGACAACAGACAGAAGTAGTAGGCCGACGACAGCTACGACCGAGTGGATCCTGTGGGTCAAATAAAGACAACAAATAAAATAAAGACAACTTTACTCAAACCATGCCTCAAAGGTTCTTTATTGGTTTTTTTTTTTTTTGGGGGGGGTTTCCATCGAGCTGTGTGTAGTGCTTGTCGGCAAATCGGTAGGCTTTTGGGCCCAGGTCGACCAACGTTTCTAGGCAAACCAGCAGGCTTTTGGGCCCATGTCGACCAACTTTTGTCGACAAAACGGTGGGCTTTTGGGCCCATGTCGACAAACCTTTGTCGGCAAACCGGTAGGCTTTTGGGCCCATGTCGACCAACGTTTGTCGGGAAACCGGTAGGCTTTTGGGCCCGTGTCGACCAACTGACAAACCATGCCTCATAGTTTCTTTATTTTTTTTACAACCACAATACACAGTTCAACATCAAATAAAAAAAAAGAACAACACAAAGAAGTGTGGTGAGATCCATCGAGCTGTGTGTAGTGTAGTGTAGTGTCTTTCAACAAAAAAAAATAAAAATAAAGACAACTTTCACTGACAATGCACCATGCCTCAAATGTTCTTTATTTTTTTTTACAAGCACAATACACAGTTCAACATCAAATACAAAAAAAAAACCCAACAACACACAGACCTTTTGGGCTCATGTCGACCAACGTTTGTGGGCAAACCGGTGGGCTTTTGGGCTCATGTCAACCAACGTTTGTCGGTGCACCGGTGGGGTTTTGGGCCCATGTCAACCAACATTTGTCGGCAAACCAGTAGGCTTTTTGGCTCATGTCAACCAACGTTTGTCGGTGAACCAGTGGGCTTTTGGGCCCATGTCGACCAACATTTGTCGGCAAACCGGTAGGCTTTTGGGCCCATGTCGACCAACGTTTGTCGGCGAACCGGTAGGCTTTTGGGCTCATGTACACCAACGTTTGTTGGCAAACCGGTGGGCTTTTGGGCTCATGTCAACCAACGTTTGTCGGTGAACCAGTAGGCTTTTGGGCCCATGTCGACCAACATTTGTCGGCAAACCGGTAGACTTTTGGGCCCATGTCGACAAACGCAGGGAGCTCCCGACCCACAGGTCGGCAACTCCAAACCTACAGGTCGGCGGCTCCCGACCCACAGGTCGGCGGCTCCAAACCTGCAGGTCGGCAAGTCCAAACCCACAGGTCGGCGGCTCCCGACCCACAGGTCGGCGGCTCCAAACCTGCAGGTCGGGAACTCCAAACCTACAGGTCGGCGGCTCCCGACCCACAGGTCGGCGGCTCCAAACCTGCAGGTCGGCGAGGAAAGTGCTGCAGGTCGGCCAACCTAACGATTACACCGAAGAGCTGTGTCCAGTGTTCCAATAAATCTAACTGTGTGTATTGTTTCAAAAAATCACACATGTGTAGATGTGGTGTCTGTCAACAAAAAAAAAATAAAAAATAAAGACAACTTTCACTGAAAATGCACCATGCCTCAAATGTTCTTTATTTTTTTTCACAAGCACAATACACAGTTCAACATCAAATACAAAAAGAAAAACAACAACACACAGAGGCTTTTGGGCCCATGTCGGCCAACGTTTGTGGGCAAACCGGTGGGCTTTTTGGCTCATGTCAAATAACGTTCGTTGGCGAACCGGTGGGGTTTTGGGCCCATGTCGACCAACATTTGTCGGCAAACCGGTAGGCTTTTGGGCTCATGTCGACCAACGTTTGTCGGCGAACCGGTAGGCTTTTGGGCTCATGTCCACCAACGTTTGTCGGGAAACCGGTAGGCTTTTGGGCCCGTGTCGACCAACTGACAAACCATGCCTCATAGTTTCTTTATTTTTTTTACAACCACAATACACAGTTCAACATCAAATAAAAAAAAAAGAACAACACAAAGAAGTGTGGTGAGATCCATCGAGCTGTGTGTAGTGTAGTGTAGTGTCTTTCAACAAAAAAAAATAAAAATAA
Source organism: Oreochromis niloticus (assembly GCF_001858045.2). Classification (NCBI taxonomy): domain Eukaryota; kingdom Metazoa; phylum Chordata; class Actinopteri; order Cichliformes; family Cichlidae; genus Oreochromis; species Oreochromis niloticus. Next base: position 18,608 of record NW_020327511.1, read on the forward strand.
AGACAACTTTCACTGACAATGCACCATGCCTCAAATGTTCTTTATTTTTTTTTACAAGCACAATACACAGTTCAACATCAAATACAAAAAAAAAAACCCAACAACACACAGACCTTTTGGGCTCATGTCGACCAACGTTTGTGGGCAAACCGGTGGGCTTTTGGGCTCATGTCAACCAACGTTTGTCGGTGCACCGGTGGTGTTTTGGGCCCATGTCGACCAACATTTGTCGGCAAACCGGTAGGCTTTTGGGGCCATGTCGACAAACGTTTGTCGGCGAACCGGTAGGCTTTTGGGCTCATGTCCACCAACGTTTGTCGGGAAACCGGTAGGCTTTTGGGCCCATGTCGACCAACTGACAAACCATGCCTCATAGTTTCTTTATTTTTTTACAACCATAATATACAGTTCAACATCAAATACAAAAAAAAACAAAAACAACAACACACAGACCTTTTGGGCCCTGTTACGATTTAATGTTGTCAGTGTTTTGTTTTGTGTTATGTTTAAGGATTTGTTCTCGTTTCCTGTTTTATTGTGAAGGTCTGCGTCTCATGTGAGTGTGTTCAGTTTTACCTCTGTCTCGTCTTGTTGATTATTCCCAGCTGTGTTCCCCACCTGTGTGCAATCTCCCTGTGTTTCCCTGTGTGTATTTAAGTCGCGTCCTCTGTCTTTGTAGTTTGGCTGGCCCGTCTGTGTATCCACCATGTCTCATCCGTGTGTTTTCCCTGCTGCCCAACCGTCATCTGTTTTCTGCTCGCGGTTATTTGTGTTCAGGTTTGTGTTTCTGTTCAGGGTCAGTAGTTTAGTTTCCCAGTATAGTTTAGTTCTCCGTTCACCATTTTGTCCATCTCTTTTGTTGTGTTTGCTTTAGTGGCACCAGCCATTTTTTAGCCAACCTGGTTGTCCAGTTTAGGATAAAGCCTCTTCTTACCCACAACCTGGTATTCATCTTTTTTTTGTTGCGGCCTTGAGCCGGGTCGTAACAGAATTGGGGGCTCGTCCGGGATTCGTCTTCGCTGGAGGGTCCGGAGGACCGCTTCAGCCTTTCGTCTTCGCTGGAGGGTCCGAGGGGCCTGTCCAGCCTTCGTCCGCCTTCGCTGGAGGGTCCGAGCGGCCCGTCCGGCATTCGTCTGCCTCCGCTGGAGGGTCCGAGGGACCGCTTCAGCATTTCCGTCCGCCTGCAGAATAGCGGCCAGTGCCTTGTGCGCTGGTCCTCCAGGACTACAGCATTCATGGCTCTCTAGGTCATGAATCAAACATTTTCATTTGGGGTTAAATGTTTCATTTTTGGGTGGGGGGAAATGTTACGATTTAATGTTGTCAGTGTTTTGTTTTGTGTTATGTTTAAGGATTTGTTCTCGTTTCCTGTTTTATTGTGAAGGTCTGCGTCTCATGTGAGTGTGTTCAGTTTTACCTCTGTCTCGTCTTGTTGATTATTCCCAGCTGTGTTCCCCACCTGTGTGCAATCTCCCTGTGTTTCCCTGTGTGTATTTAAGTCGCGTCCTCTGTCTTTGTAGTTTGGCTGGCCCGTCTGTGTATCCACCATGTCTCATCCGTGTGTTTTCCCTGCTGCCCAACCGTCATCTGTTTTCTGCTCGCGGTTATTTGTGTTCAGGTTTGTGTTTCTGTTCAGGGTCAGTAGTTTAGTTTCCCAGTATAGTTTAGTTCTCCGTTCACCATTTTGTCCATCTCTTTTGTTGTGTTTGCTTTAGTGGCACCAGCCATTTTTTAGCCAACCTGGTTGTCCAGTTTAGGATAAAGCCTCTTCTTACCCACAACCTGGTATTCATCTTTTTTTTGTTGCGGCCTTGAGCCGGGTCGTAACAGGCCCATGTCGACCAACGTTTGTCGGTGAACTGGTGGGGTTTTGGGCCCATGTCGACCAACATTTGTCGGCAAACCGGTAGGCTTTTGGGCTCATGTCGACCAACGTTTGTCGGTGAACCGGTAGGCTTTTGGGGCCATGTCGACCAACATTTGTCGGCAAACCGGTGGGCTTTTTGGCTCATGTCAACCAACGTTCGTTGGCGAACCGGTAGGCTTTTGGGCTCATATCCACCAACGTTTGTGGGTAAACCGGTGGGGCTTTTGGGCCCATGTCGACAAACGTTTGTCGGCGAACCGGTAGGCTTTTGGGCTCATGTCCACCAACGTTTGTCGGGAAACCGGTAGGCTTTTGGGACCATGTCGACCAACTGACAAACCATGCCTCATAGTTTCTTTATTTTTTTTACAACCACAATACACAGTTCAACATCAAATAAAAAAAAAGAACAACACAAAGAAGTGTGGTGAGATCCATCGAGCTGTGTGTAGTGTAGTGTAGTTTCTTTCAACAAAAAAAATAAAAATAAAGACAACTTTCACTGACAATGCACCATGCCTCAAATGTTCTTTATTTTTTTTTACAAGCACAATACACAGTTCAACATCAAATACAAAAAAAAACCCAACAACACACAGACCTTTTGGGCTCATGTCGACCAACGTTTGTGGGCAAACCGGTGGGCTTTTGGGCTCATGTCAACCAACGTTTGTCGGTGCACCGGTGGTGTTTTGGGCCCATGTCGACCAACATTTGTCGGCAAACCGGTAGACTTTTGGGCCCATGTCGACAAACGCAGGGAGCTCCCGACCCACAGGTCGGCGGCTCCAAACCTGCAGGTCGGCGGCTCCCGACCCACAGGTCGGCGGCTCCAAACCTGCAGGTCGGCAACTCCAAACCTACAGGTCGGCGGCTCCAAACCTACAGGTCGGCGGCTCCAAACCTGCAGGTCGGCAACTCCAAACCTGCAGGTCGGCGGCTCCCAACCCACAGGTCGGCGGCTCCAAACCTGCAGGTCGGCAACTCCAAACCTACAGGTCGGCGGCTCCCGACCCACAGGTCGGCGGCTCCAAACCTGCAGGTCGGCAACTCCAAACCTACAGGTCGGCGAGGAAAGTGCTGCAGGTCGGCAAACCTAACGATTACACCGAAGAGCTGTGTCCAGTGTTCCAATAAATCTAAGTCTGTGTATTCTTTCAAAAAATCACACATGTGTAGATGTGGTGTCTTTCAACAAAAGAAAATAAAATAAAGACAACTTTCACTGAAAATGCACCATGCATCAAATGTTCTTTATTATTTTTTACAAGCACAATACACAGTTCAACATCAAATACAAAAAAACCCCCCAACAACACACAGACGCTTTTGGGCCCATGTCGACCAACGTTTGTCTGCAAACCGGTAGCCTTTTGGGCCCATGTCGACCAACGTTTTTCGGCAAACCGGTAGGCTTTTGGGCCTATGTCGACCAACGTTTGTCGGCAAACCGGTAGGCTTTTGGGCTCATGTCGACCAACTGACAAACCATGCCTCATAGATTCTTTATTTTTTTTTACAAGCACAATACACAGTTCATCATCAAATAAAAAAAATGAACAAGACAAAGAAGTGTGGTGAGATCTATCGAGCTGTGTGTAGTGTAGTGTAGTGTCTTACAACAAAAAAAATAAAAATAAAGACAACTTTCACTGACAATGCACCATGCCTCAAATGTTCTTTATTTTTTTTACAAGCACAATACACAGTTCAACATCAAATAAAAAAAAAAAAAAACAACAACACACAGAGGCTTTTGGGCCCATGTCAACCAACGTTTGTCGGCAAACCGGTAGCCTTTTGGGCCCATGTCGACCAACCTTTGTCGGCAAACCGGTAGGCTTTTGGGCCTATGTCGACCAACGTTTGTCGGCAAACCGGTAGGCTTTTGGGCTCATGTCGACCAACTGACAAACCATGCCTCATAGATTCTTTATTTTTTTTACAAGCACAATACACAGTTCATCATCAAATAAAAAAATGAACAAGACAAAGAAGTGTGGTGAGATCCATCGAGCTGTGTGTAGTGTAGTGTAGTGTCTTACAACAAAAAAAAATAAAAATAAAGACAACTTTCACTGACAATGCACCATGCCTCAAATGTTCTTTATTTTTTTTACAAGCACAATACACAGTTCAACATCAAATACAAAAAAAAAAACAACAACACACAGAGGCTTTTGGGCCCATGTCGACCAACGTTTGTCGGCAAACTGGTAGCCTTTTGGGCCCATGTCGACCAACCTTTGTCGGCAAACCGGTCGTCTTTTGGGCCCCTGTTGACCAACCTTTGTCGGCAAACCGGTAGGCTTTTGGGCCCATGTCGACCAACCTTTGTCTGCAAACCGGTGGGCTTTTGGGCCCATGTCGACCAACGTTTGTCGGCAAACCGGTAGGCTTTTTTGCCCATGTCGGCCAACCTTTGTCAGCAAACCGGTAGGCTTTTGGGCCCATGTCGGCCAACGTTTGTCGGCAAATCGGTAAGCTTTTGGGACCATGTCGGACAACTGACAAACCATCCCTCAAAGTTTCTTTATTTTTCTTTATTTCTTTTTTTACAAGCACAATACACAGTTCGACAGCCCCCGATCTGCAGGTCGGCCAACCTTACGATTACGCCGAAGAGCTGTGTGTAGTGTTGCAATAAATCACGCTGTATAATTGTGGTGTCTCCTAACAAACAAATAAAAATAAAGACAACTTTCACTGACAACGCACCATGCCTCAAATGTTCTTTATTTTTTTTACATGCACAATACACAACTCAACTTCAAATAAAAAAAAAACAACAACACACAGACGTGCGAGACAAAGGGTTGCATCTATCGCGCATTCACAGTATCCCACTTTGGCTCCGCTTTTGCTTTTTGTACGCCGTCCCTAGTGCGTGAGGGCGAAGAGTCGACGTGTCGGAAAATAACCTCGACCAAATCCGCCGGATAAGCGTGGAGCTGATCGCGAGTATGGTACTGTTTCCTGGTGCACCAGGCGATGCTTTAGTGTGGGCCCTCGGGCCTCTCTGGGCCACTTCTACATGTCTTCCTCCCACCATGCTAGCGCACCTCCCGTTGCACATCAAGCCCACGAAGGGGTTGTTGGTCATCAGTCTCGTTCGCTTCCTGTACTTGGCCTTGTACTGACAATAATCAAGCCGCATCACATGTTTGTCTCCACGAGACACGTTCAGAACCTTAGCTGCCAGCTTCCACTGACTGACTTTCCTGTTCCTGCTGAGCATTGCGGCGGTCACGCTCTTTGGGTGTTTGCCTACGTCGTGATACAGCCTGTGAGAGACCCATCGTTTCCACACCATGCTCGTGTCAGGGTTCTCCACAAAGTACTGCAGCGAGGGGTTTCTTCTGTGGAAATAGTCGATTATCTCCACGGTTTTAGCCACCAGCGAATCGGCCAACGGTAGATTCCGCGGCGTCTTAGCCGTACTTCTGGCCATGCTATATTGCTCGCACGGCGGACCTGCGAATATCACATCGGGAGGTGGTCCGGACCAGTCCTTAGATGGATCCCAGTCCAAGATATCCACAACGATATCAGCCCCGTGTCGACCGTCGACGTCTAGCCTCCGCACCAGCCACCCGTTATCCACGAACGGTTTACATATACTGCCAGTGCCATCGAACAGACTCAACAGTGTCCGACCGGGGGAGGCGTTAGGCATTGTGGAGTAGACATTTTCTTTTTACTAAGCCGTTTACGTTAACCGAACGGGTTGTCGTGGTGCGTGCGTGAAAGTGTACGCCAATGGCTCTGTTCTCGATCGCGTTCATCTGCTTGTCCATGTCGGCTGTACTGTCAACGGCCCAAGAGAGAGCTCCGTATGTACACACTGTGTCTACTTTGAGCACCTGTAAGCATAACGTCGGCTGTCCAAACCCGACGCACGTGATACTCTACTGCGACAACACCAGGAGGCCGATCTGCAGATATCGGTGTCCGCTGGGGCAACCTCATCTGCTTGCCGGTGGATGTGGGGACGTATGCCCTAATGGTTATCACGTTAGGGCGGCCGACCGCCAAGATACCCTCGTCCAAAAATGTGCCCCGCACAAAACGTGTCCGTCGAACCAGCAAGTCATCCTACCCGGTTCCATTTGGCACGATACAATATGCGGCCACCCGGACGATTACACACCTATACGCACGTTAGTCGAACCCCCCGCGTCGACGGCATTAGTCGACACCTTGAACGAGCTGACTAAACTCTGGATGGTGGTTCTGACCGAGGAAGAGTTTATGAAACTATGCAAGTACTTTTCACCGTCTACGATATCCGACGAGTGCAGCAAGATCGACGTGGACAGTTTATTTGCCGATGGGTCGAGGGTCGCCGAAAGTCTGTACCATGCCCTAAACGCGTTGTCTTTGCTCGACGCGGCAGCTAGAATGCACAAAGACATATTGAAACCGTTTATGTCACCCGGACTGGATCCTACCAGTGTTAAAATTGAACTAGCGCACGAAGACCCTTTAACGGTAGACGTTTTCGGTGACACGCTAATCGTACAAGCCCGCGCGACCATACCGCTGGGCGCTGAACACCTTTTCAGACCCACGGACGTCAAGTGGTACAGAGTACAACGTGTCTCACCTATGAAAACGACATTCCCTCTATTGGTATCCGCGACCGGCTCGACCGTAAACCGCGTGGATCGCAGATGTGATATCACCAAGGGTGACGGGTGGGTTAAGGACTACGCAAGGGCTTCTTTGTCTACGTGTTGGACATTTCGTTGACCATCAAGCCTCCGTGTGTCCGTGTATTCAGACACGTGGAAGTGGAGTTGTGGTACGACCAGGTCGGCCCTGATGGCAACGTTACAGATAGTATAATCACACGAGAAATACACTTGAAATATGTTTGGAAACACAAACGACACGCCGATTGCCATTGCGCGAACACGGCGGACTACACGGACCGCAACGGGCCTTGTTCACCCAGCTGTGTGCCGTTCTCGCGCGCGATCTCAGGCCTCCCCGGCACCGACGACAATTGGAAGCTAGAGGTTTTGTACAATAATGGAGAATCTACGCTAGAACGGAGCAGAGTCATACACGGATCCGTTAAACCGAACACCGAGATCTTCTGCGTCGTCACACCGGCAGTTTTTTCATCTTGGCAAGGACCGACCGCAGAAGCACCCTCCGCTCCCTTGGACTTGATGCGATGCGATGTCACGCTGCTAGAATTTAACATTCTCACAATCAGGGACAATCAAGACAACGTTACAAGGGGATCTGAGTGCACCCGTATACCGGTGAGGTCACTCGAGGGGCTCTGGCGAACGGCGAGCTGTGCGTTCCTAGCGCGGTTAACCGCTTCATGTCTATCGTCGATCGCCAAGGGTGGACGACTGCAATCGGAGTGAAACTCCGATTTCACAATGGTAGCAACGCTCTGACGACTCCAACCCAGGAGGAACTATACGGTGTGCTAGACTGGCTGGCGCTCTGGAGTAGCGACGTTAAGATTGTCGTGATTGATGTGAACTTGGAGGAAGGCCCCCTTCTCGACTTGGATGCTGTCAGCACAACGTACGCATCTAGGTTTGATGTGAAACCGGGATTGACCTCTAGCGCATTGGCAGAGCTAATGCTCGCGAGGGGCATTCACGCCGAACTGCTCGCAGGACTGACGCCCAGGCAGACCTCCGCGGAAGACACATTACGGACGCTGGGACATGTGGTGTCCCGACACGGTGCGTTTTTAGACTTGACCAACGTGCGCCTCCCATTCGAAAAGGGCTGCGATGCGCTCAATCCCCAGATATGGAGAGCCGAACGGTATCCCGAAGAGCACGAGCTCGTCGTCGACGTGTCGGACGTTAGGCGGCTGCAACTGTCGGGCCTCTATGTTTTCGACGAGCTGAGCAGACGCTCGAACAATCGAGCCGGCATAATAGTATCTCTGCCGTCTTCTGCGTACGAACTGGGACCCGATTGCGTAGGACCGCCTAATCTGACAAACAGATACAACGCACGCTCGGCGAACACGTTGATGTACAGCGCAGAAGAACTCTCGGTGCTCGCATTGGACATGGCTAGATGGGGTGTCGCTCGGTATGGCGTAGGCTACCTCGACTATACGTTCGCTAGGGCTAATAGCGTGCCGCTGTTCACCGTGCTGGCCAACGCGGTCGAGGTGGCCGCCGCCCGTTTCAGGACGTTACACTACCGCTACACGAGGAACCTCGCCTTTGGCGACGGGGGGTTTTCGTCCTCAGAAGTTAACGGTGTGTACAAGCTAGAGGCAGGAATGTTTTTAGACGTGTATCGGACGAACCTCGTCGAGTGAAAAGCTTCGTGTCGATACCCGGTGTGCCCGAGTTGGAATTCGGGCTGTCTTCCGATATGAACGTAGGCTCCACTTTGCCTATCAGCAAAGTCACAACGGCCAACGCCGCACGAGAGATGAACTACATACCGTACGGGCCAAGACGGTCCGTATAAATCGGAGCGGAGTGGTCGTGTTTGTGGACACAGACAAGGATGTCATATGTTACCACGTTCCACCGACAACACCGGGGGAAGCGCTTCGAACGCTGCCCTTTGGCGTCGCCGTCAAAAACACGGAGCGCAATCTACTGGGCGTCGGGTGCGTTCAAAGCGTACCCGGCGACCGTCGGCACACTAGGCTCGCGGTGACATTACCCGCGTGGACTAAAACGGAGAAAGAGACACTACTTGAAAACATACGGCTTATACGCCGATCGATGAGCGAGCCCGTATTGTCACTCGAAGACACGATCTGGTTGTCTCACGCGGCCGACATTGAACAGCAGCGCAGGTCTGTCGAGTCAAAGGGAGAGGCTGGTGTGTTCGCCGAAATGCACGCGGTTGCCCTCGTCCTTCAATGTCTGCAGCGCTCCAGCTCGTGCCTCGCATTGGCTAATATGGTTGAGAACGGTTGGCCTCAAGGTGGAACCGGGTACCCCGTAGACGTTCGGGCGTTTGCGGTGGAAGCGGGAGTGGTGCTAAAAATGATCGTCGTCGCGAACCACGGAGCGCTCACAGTTACTTTGTCCTGCGACCTGAAGCCGTTCGCCTTTGGTTCTCACGACACCAGGGTCAATAGACAAGGGTGCGGATACTACCAACGCAAAGGCAGACCGTTGCTAGATCAGGTCGCATCCGAGATCGGAAAGATACAATCGGTCAACACCCGCGTGCAACGCGTCATTACGGAACGGTTGTGTTACGATGAGACTTGCAGCGACGAGACCAGATCTCACGGGGTTATGTGACGTGGGCAAGGGACTGTGTTTCTGCAACGGAACAGCTTGCCGCTGAGGCAAACGCTACGGTCGTGGGCTTTGGCGCAGTTGCGTATGAGGCTGAGGCGCGCTTACAAAGCAACGTGCCTCGTGTGGCTTCCGCCAAGAGTCGTGTCGCAGCGCTCTCTTTGGTCGCTACTGTACTGGCTTTATTAATCAACATAGTGTGCATTGTGATGCTATATTGTGTGCACTCAGGCCCTCGATCCAGAGAACACCGATATAGAAAATTGCAATGACTGCGAGCGATGCAATCACCTTATTATGCTGCTGCGCGCTGTGCGTGTGCTGCAGTGGCACCGACGGAATCGCACCCAACGCCACAACCGATGCTCACACAACTACGGAGGAGGAACACAGGGTCATATTGACTCCCGCTCAGTGGAAGATACGAAGAAGCGACCCGCCTATATACATAACGTACAACTTCGATTTGGGTCTGGATCTCTCAAAGTCGCGAATCACACACCCTTCATGTGCACAGATCACATGCAAAGGACTTGTCGAGTATCACACGGGATGCGACTCGTTGTGTTTGAGTGGAACTTGGAAGCAGGTCGACGTGCTTCTCCGGACCGCGCTTCTCGGATACAACCGCGCGTTGGAGTCTTTGGACGGCAGTTTCAATGACCTAGCCGCAATACTGGACACTCACATCGTGAACAGGATACCGGCTCACACGGCCGAGTCGCGAACACATGACGCCGGAGGCTCGCAGCAGTACAATTCACCGAGAAGCATAGATGTCTTGGAATATTACAGGGTCGTGATAGAAGAAGGCCTCAGCGAAATTGCCAAAGTTCTACCTGCAAAGCAAACCGACACAGCGTCGCGTTTCAGCAACAACGGTACTCGCCTGACACATATGTTGGAAACGTGGAAGATCGGAGTGTACACACTTTCCACTCAGCTAACCACTATGGTCACAATCATTCAAGCGGCCGAACGGCGGCTGATACTGTGCGCCGAAGGCGTAGTGCGATCGGATATGACCGGCTGTGAGCCGAACCTGAGCGTAAAGTTTCACACGGACACTCCGGTGGCAAGCAAATCGGTGTCTGCGTCCAAACTGACTTTGGTCACACACCGGGAAACCTGGGAGCCTTTGTCGTTATCTAGGTGGTACATGTCATTCGTGGACACCTCGCAAAACAACAGAGTGTGTTGGTTGACTAGTTCCGTGGTAACAGACGGCAGCAAAAACTACAAAATGCCATACTGCGATTCGAGGGGATTGTGCGACCCGTTGCAACTCGACGAGACCACGATCCCCTCTTGTGAGGTCTCTGTCACCGGTACGCTAGATTTGCTGTGTCCGATACAATGCTGAGCACGTTGCAACGGACCGGTGTGTTACGATACGCAGACGGAGATGTACAGTCTTCTTACATCCCAGGAAACATCAGCCTCTGAGCACGGCTTCAGTCGCACCGCAAAGCCCAGATTGCTCACCCGAGCGCACGCCCTTTCGAACGCAGACCTACGCCAGACCCTCGCCTACGTCCACGATATAACAGTGGAAACGTCGAGTCTGTGGCAGCGAGCCCAGGATGTGCACGGTCTCATCAAAGACACAAAAAGTAAAAGCCTGCAGTACATGGACAAAGTGGACCGAGCTATGCGGTCTCACTGCGAACAGCTGACAGCCGATTACCAGCAGTCCTTCACACGTCTGAACATTATGGCTTCTCTATCTGTTGCATTTTCAATTCTGACATGTCCGTTGTTGATTCTCATTTGCACAAAATGCGCTCCTCAGACGAACTTACCACCACGAGACGCAGGGATATCGCGGAATACCCACTGCTGAAAGCGCACACTTCTGCGCGTGCAGGTCTATTGCTTCACACGCAGCACTCTATATATTAGCCTGGCATACCGTTGGACGCATCACAATCTCACGACCAGCGAGGGTTACCATGGCAAGCATTGTGCTGAACACACTGACGGTTGTGCTGTTGCTCGACCTCACGCTGTGTCGAGGCTCACCCTTGGAATCGCATAGACCTTCGGACAACATAACAGCTAACACCCTCGGGTCCGTCACTTCTGGAAACGAGGAGCTCGCGCCGACAGCGGTTACACCCCGGCCTGCTAGTGCTGGAGACGAGAAGCTCGCGCCGACAGCGGTTACACCCCGGCCTGCTAGTGCTGGCGACGAGGAGCTCGCGCCGACAGCGGTTACACCCCGGCCTGCTAGTGCTGGCGACGAGGAGCTCGCGCCGACAGCGGTTACACCCCGGCCTGCTAGTGCTGGCGACGAGGAGCTCGCGACCATCGATTACGGACACCCAACTCAGGCGAGAGACAATGCTACATGGGTACAGCTGGCATGTCCTACCGACAACGCGGACCATTTCACGACTACGGCTTGGTACACATGCTCGAACAACGATGAGCTTCATGGGATCTATCGCATTGACAACGGCGGAGACCTGGTTACATACTCCAATGTGTCACATCTTGCGCCAGCGGGGATGTACAATATCACATATAGCACTGTTCTCAGCATAACTGAGCGTGACATGTGCTCACAGGACCGGGTCTATGTGTGTCGACGCTGGGCGAAGGTCGGCCGGCAGAACCAATGTTGGTTCTTTAGAATAAAGAACTGTACTGTGGACATGTCACCAACCTCCCAATATCCGTGCCAGTGCACGCCGCCGAGGTCTACCGTAACAACGACGTCTAGCAAGTCGCCTTCTTTCACAGCTTGTGGTCTGGCGTGGCTAATGTGCATTACCACCTTAATTATCAACATGTAACGCGGCGCACACTCTGTCTGTGTTGCATTGTACACCACTGGAAACATTTTTGTTGTGGACAACCCATGGTTCATCCCACAGCCCAGGCCCAGAACAGCCAAACTCACATTAACAGGCACCATGTACCAAGTCGCCTTCTTCCGCGGCTGGTACGGTGTGTTATCGTCACCGATATTAACTACTAACATGTAACGCATACTGTACACTCGACATCATTGCCCATTGCACGCCGCTAGAACACATCGACTGTGGACACGCCATGTCGTCAAGAAAAACAACCACCTCTCGACCCAGGACGGCCAAAGGTGCATCAGCCGACAAGGCACTGGTCGCTATGCCTTCACCGACAACTGCAAGCCAGGCGAAAGGAGCCACGCGAGGCAGAGCTGGACGTCTTCCAGCTCCCCTCATCCCCGAAAGGCTTGGGTATGTCTACGACCAGGCGCTTATGAAGGAGCACTACAAGAAGCTGTTGCAGATCTCCAAGGCGCACCGTATGAAGTTCGAACCTGTCACAGATGAGCGTGGTTACCAAACCGCCAATTTAGTAACCCTCATATGCAGGTTACGCGAGAAGCGCCACGGCGCGGACGAATGCGAAGCCGCCGTGAAAGCCTGTCTGCCTATACGGGAACATCATGTAGCGCTCCTGATGCACACCATGTTCGTGACCATGGTCGGAAGTATAGTGGCCAGAGCCTTGGAGCAAGCAAGTGTCGGTGTCACTGAAAGTCCCTGGTCGGATCTACTGGCCGACAGATACTACGTGAGAGACCTACTGATTCACGACTCCAGTAAGACGAGCGACATAGAATCCGCCGCCTACTCGGGCATCATGGCGTACTTCATGGAGGCGGAGGCAGGTTGTGACCAGCATGCTCACGTCGACGAAAGAACGGTTCTCACCAAAATGGCGAACCAGGGATTCCATCACCACTACACCCACAATCCTCATCACCCAGAGCACAAAGGCGGCGCGGAAATGACAGAGTCGGCCGTCATAGAGGCCGTTGTGGACGGGTTGGCCTGTATCCTGGAAAGGGGAAAGGAAGAGGATCTCAACACTGCTGTAGACTGGCTCGGTAGGTACAAGACCATCCGCTTTCCTTGTGAGAACAACCGCACGTTCGCAGGGTGCGTGCTCAACGCTCTCAAACAGTACATCACTGATACCGACTTCAAGCTGTTGATGGACTTTCGACGCGCCGTCCACGCTCTAACAGGCACGTGTGTAGCCTGGGCGCCTATTACCATGGATAGGGCTATACCGTCGTGCTGCCCAGACATGAAATCCCTCACAAGAGGCCTTCGTAAGCTTGCACTGTGATCCGGTGAACAGCAAACGATAAAGGCCATGTGATTGTAACCAGTGTGGTGGTGTCCCACACGATTTGAGAGTTTTACGCGATCGTGTTGCTGCGTGTAACCCATGATATTATTTTGTTTTCTTTCATTGTGCCCATCAAAGCTGTATGTTCATTTTTTGATTTGTTGTTTTTTTTTCTTCTATTATGCCTTCAAGGCTGTATTATCATTTGAGATGTGAAGGTTTTACGCGATCTTGTTGTTGCGTGTAACCCATGATATTGTTTTGCTGTCTTCTATCATGCCGTCAAGGCTATATTATTATTAGAGATGTAAAGAGTTTACGCGATCTTGTTGTTGTGTGTAACCATGATATTGTTTGATATCGTTCACGATGTGCCGGTTGTGCGTACCTTTGTTGCTTTACTCTTGCCACTACATGCTACATGTTTCCAGTTGTATACTTTGTTGTGCAGTGAATAAAAACTTGTCGTCATTACTTCATATATTTCATTGTGTGTTAATCTACACTAGATTAGATCTACACGTGCATAGCAGCGCGCTGCCTAATAGCCATGACCAAGACGTTAGACATTGCACCCGTCAACGCAAAAACATTACAGCTGACTGTGATAGATCTGCTTCTGGATATGACACTGCTGGACCGTGTGTCCGTCGCCGCGGTCGAGGAACAAGCCTTCTTTGTGCTTTTGTGTGTTGTTTATTATGAGTATGTGTGCAAAGAAGACGACGTACACCAATGTAATGTGACAATGTTTTTGTCTTTATTTCATGTCTCACACAAAAATTATATACTTTTTCTCTTTATTTCATGTCTCACACAAAAATTATATACGAGTGCTATGAAACCTGATGATTCGCCTGCGTCTATTTCTTTCGACACAAAGCGTACACATGCAGTACGCACCATACACAAACAGTAGGACGGACACCATCATCACAAGTATCATAGACCATGTACACCACATATCCCGGTGATGAGTACACATTGTGCTGTTATTCAGCATGGTGTGCGCGGCTGGATGTTAGATGAGCTTGTGTCCGTACAGCCAAAGGAGAGTGTTCCCAGCCGCCGCTTGTTAGCCTCTCCTTTAGAGTCTGCCGTGCCTATGGCGATGAAACACAAAGTCAACGAATTACTACACTATTACAGCGATTTGTGTTATGGATATGACATGCAACTCGCGCCTCACACCGTATTGCTCACCGTGTAGTTCTGTATAAACGCGATCAGTCGTGGCGTCTACTGCACAGTCATCGTCACACGCGTGGATGTCCAGGGGTATAGTAAGTTGACATGCATGCGTACGACGAGGACCCTCTGTAAAGCAAAAGTTATACTTGGGCAATGGCCACTTGTTCTGCTGCAGATTTCCTGTTGAAGAGGCAATGTGTTATATACGCACAGCATATTACAATTGTAACGGTGTGTGTGTGTGTGTGTAAATACACAAGTGGCCTACACACCTGCAGTTGTCCAATGTGATTCTCAGACTGTTGAGGTGGTGCTCCTGTGACCGAGGTGTCTCTGTGCAGTCGTCGGGGTCGGGTTGACTTTCTTCCACACTCGATGCTTCTCGGTCAGTCCCTTTCGTTTATTATCGAGTACGTAAGGTTTGGATTTGGTGGCCTTGGAAGCCGTTTGCCGGTCGATCTTGTCCTGTAGTAAGGCATAGAGCGCTTTAGCTGCTGTGTTTGGCCACTTTCTTTTTCGAACCACGGCCGTGGCCTTGAGATCTGCAACATTCTCCACGTGTACGTCGACAACGTGACCAGTCTATGTTCACACCGGTCACGCTTCGCTATACACAGTTTAAGATGCATGCGAGCTGCACGCGTTTGTAATGTAGAATCCAGTCTACATCCATGCTTACAACGGCCGTAGTTAAGTGTGTAGCACTGAGAAATTGCAAACACTACAAGGAGCACGAGGCCTAGTGAGCGGTTGCGGATCTGGAGTGACACACTAACTTGGTGACTTTTCTCTGCGCCCAGCAACAAAGCTGCTGTGAGCAAAACGAAGAAGTGCTGTGGGTCGGCGGCGAAGGTGC
>NW_020327512.1:0-24558 GCF_001858045.2 Oreochromis niloticus
GGTGAGATGGATATCAGAGTGCAGGAGCCCAGGAACAGGTCCAACCTGAAACATAAGGAGACTGGAAAGAAAGCATTGTGAAATCTGGAGGGAACCTCAGGTTTCCACGCCTGCTGTGATGGATGCTTACAAGCGGGTGAGATGGATATCAGAGTGCAGGAGCCCCAGGAACAAGGTCCAAGACCTGAAACAGGAGAGTGGAAAGAAAGCGTTGTGAAATCTGGAGGGAACCTCCAGGTTTCCACGCCTGCTGTGATGGATGCTTACAAGCGGGTGAGATGGATATCAGAGTGCAGGAGCCAGGAACAAACCAAGACCTGAAACAAAGGAGTGGAAAGAAAGCGTTGTGAAATCTGGAGGGAACCTCCAGGTTCCACGCCTGCTGTGATGGATGCTTACAAGCGGGTGAGATGGATATCAGAGTGCAGGAGCCCAGGAACAGGTCGCAAGACCTGAAACAAAGGAGATGGAAAGAAAGCGTTGTGAAATCTGGAGGGAACCTCCAGGTTTCCACGCCTGCTGTGATATTTACAAGCGGGTGAGATGTATCAGAGTGCAGGAGCCAGGAACAGGTCCAAGACCTGAAACATAAGGAGTTTGGAAAGAAAGCGTTGTGAAATCTGGAGGGAACAGACTAACACAAACTAATGCTGTTTTTGACTTTCTATTTATGCCCTCAGTAGGCGTGACCTAACGGCCGCACTTCAAAGCACGACCGAACTTCAAAGCACTCAGCCTTTTGACGCGTCATGTAATCTTCGTTCTAATGGCGCAACTCCTCCACTCATTCATAATCCGACCTCCGCGTTTGTACTCGTGCCTACAAGAGCGCCCAAATTTGAACATCACTGATGTTCATCGGATTTACAGAGTGACGACAACCCCGTCAGCATGTTAGATAAAGGATTTAAGTTATATGCTGCATCATATATACACAACTACGAAGGTAAGAAAACGTAAATTAACCGACAAAGAATGTTAGCTAACGTGAAATGCAAACACTACGTTACTCCGCTATGTGTTTCATTTGATGTCAATTCTCTACATTACATGTTTCCTTAAACGGTGTTTATAGTTGAGGTTTAACTAATGTCACTTTTGTTGTTAGACACTTTTATAATAGCGTTAGGTAGTTGGCTAACTAAGCAGGTAGTTAACTACCCAATGCTACTCTTGCTACGTGTAAAGTATATTTTTAAGATGTGTTGACATGAGTAGTACAGAAATAATGCTAATGGTTCTGTATCTTTATTCAGTGTCCAAAAAACACAGGTTGACAGGGAAGTCGGTGTGAGAGCCTGTGCTACAGGTCAATGAGGAAGAGTGAGGCACCACACAGACTAAGTGTAGGCAGGAAGCTGTGTAAAGTTGTTAATCCCTGTTCAGTGGGGTTCATTCATTAAGCATTAGTTAAGTTCATTCCTGAGGCCCATCAACTGAATGTTTTCCTTGTCCCCCTGCTTTATCACACCTAATTTGACTAGTCAGATGTGTTTTGGGTGATCAGAAACAAATTACACCAAGTTAATACTGCAAATATACACAATCTAAGTTATTACAGTATCAAGGATGGTTAAATTGTTTTAATAGGGAGAGAAGGAACACTAGCATCAGAGGGTAAGCCTGTAGGGTCAGTAACCATAACACTGAACTATGTCTGTTCGGCTCTTCCATGAAGATGATGTTACATTTTAATTTTAGTTCTTTCTTCTTAGATTAAGCTTCTGGATTCATCGCGTGGTACTGACACATAGCCAGTGCTCCTGTGGCAGGTGCTGTTATGTGCAATCACACAGTGGCACTGCTCTTCCAACAGCACACTACTCACAACTCAGAGTGCCGGTTGTCCCCTGTGCATAGCTGCACCGAATTGAACAGCAATGGCACAAGCCACGGACATGGTATTAAATAGGTTAAGTTTTGAATTAGACCATGTTTACATATGACAGCAACACCATCCATAGTAAATGTGTCTTCTGTTAGGGTGTGAAGCCAGGACCTATCAACTCTATGATCTTCACTAAGCGGTACCAAATAGGATGGCCAGACTGGAGTACGGTAATTAGATTTGTAAAATTGGTTTCCTGTGTTACAATGCATGTTGCTATTGTTCATACATGCATGTGTCAGAATAGGTATTAATTTACATACAACATTACACTTTCTGAAGACGGCTAACTCAGTCATGTACATATATACATCCCAGTCTCTAACTTATGCACCACTGTTTCACACTTTTTAGTTTAGTGTTGTTCAGTATAATAACCTTCTTCCTTACATTATTGTCATTGATGTTTTCTTTAGGAGGATTCACAGAGGCATTGTGGGTCCATTACCAGATCCTGACCTGACAGCCCCTTGTGGAAGTGCCTTTGGGCTGGTGCAGGAGGGCATGTTCTGTCATGTCAGCAGCCGGTTTTGACAACCCGGTACATCACACTACACCGTGATGCCACCAACACGCACTGCCTCTGGAGTATGGGTATGACATGAAGGAAACCCTGCTCGCTCAGACAGCCTGTGATATTTCCAAACCGCTGCGCTGAACAGTTTCCAAAGAACATGCTGTGTGACACAATAATATCCTTTAACCTGTTAACCTGTGGCTTCTGGAAGAAACTCGGGTGAGTCAGTCACTGCAAACACATTTGTATCATCAAGTGTTTGTCAATGAAAATGATATGTTTTTCTACACTTAGGATAATTTCTATGTTGCAGTGCAGTAAAGTGCACGTTTCTTCTGTGTTCAATCATACATGTTCTAATTGTTATAAACAGAAAAATCTTTTCTTACTTAACTGCTTGATTCTTAACTTGTTAACTGAAACATGATGAAATGTCATAGTATTATTTTTTTTTTTAAATGTCCTTGGCAGTGCATGTGTCTGCATTGTAACTTACTAATAAAAAGTCCTGTGTGTACTTTGGTGTGTGGTTTATGTTATTTTATTGCAAATAAATATAGTCATTTTATTTACAGTTACACACAATCTTATATCTCTGGCATGGCATGGCAAGGCAATATCGGGTACATGCAATTCGAAACCTGACATTCCAGAGCAAAGCATGAAGCACACAGCACATGGTCAACGTGACTCATATGGAGACTGACAACATTACAAGGAATAAAGGAAAATGAGGACTTAGCCACAGAAAAGACTTTTTTCCTTTTTTGTTACAATAATTCGAAAGGTCAACTATGATTTTAAATTAATATCATAGGTGTGAGTTTAGAGTTCAGATTTTTTCTGCACATTCTTTCTTTTTGTATTTAATTATGATGGTAAATACATTTCGCAACATATCTGCCTGCACTTGCTCTTAAAGTAGGAACAGTTCACCTTTCCAGCTGTATTTTTAATACTGATGAGTTTACTTTAATTGTTAGCCTATTGGTCAAAATGTATTGTTCTTCTGATTCATGTGTAATGCTTTACTCAAATAATACATCCACATTTCAGCACGTAAGCAGCTGTTTGTCTCAGTATTACCTGATAACATACTGAGGCCTGCTGATCACGAAGTATGTGGGAAATAAAAGCATGTTAGGAAGAGACTAGGGCCATTTTCAGTTCGCGCCTGCTTTCTCTCCAACGCCTTGGCTCAAAGAATGTGCTGATGCTGAAGTTGACCTCGACCTTGTGAGCCAATTTTTGTTTCATGTCCCACTTCACATGCTGCAGATGCTCCTGCAGCTCAGTCTTCTCATTGTTTGCAGGGATAACCATTTCATTTGAGGAAGAGGAGTAGGAATGTAGTCCAAAGACAAATGGATGTGGAGAGGAACACTGGGACTTTCTCTCTTTCTATCTCTGTTTTTTTCAGTTGCTAGTTTCCCCTCAAGAGGAATGAGCGCATGTTTGTGGGCTCTGTTGCCACATGTTGTGGTTCACTTTCTAGAATAAGGATGAGTTAGTTTCTGGTCAGACCACAGAGAAGCAGCCAGAAAGAAAACGTGCTTCCTTGTCAAGAACAAACACAAAACATTTGCATGACTTAGTGTAATTACTTGAGTACAGAGATTAGACTTAAAGTAGGATCATAATAATTTGTGACAAATATTGTCAAAGGGAACTTATTATGCTCATTTCCCTTTTTAAAACAATTCCTGCATTTTACCAGAGCGGTTTTGCATGATTCACAGTTTTAAAAAAAATCCTTAGCTTTTTGGCTGAGATGAGCATTTAGAGACATTCCATTCACCTGAAGTAATTTACAGCCAATAGTATAGCAAAACTGCCTGAACGAGGCATGACGGAGACACACTTTCGTGTTTTTATGCAAAATTCTGACCCTACCTTCTGAATGTTGCTCATATTGTTTTTCCAGTCTTCTAATTTCCAATTTTGGTGAGCCTGTGCTGTCTTAGTTGACAGGAGTGGGACCTGATGTAGTCTGCTGTTGTAGACCATCTGCTACAGGATTCAATGTGTTATTCAGAGATGTCTTTCTACACACCTTGGTTGATATGAGTGGTTATTTGAGTTATTTCTGCTTTCCTATTATCTTGAAGCAGTCTCGCCATTCTCCTCTGACATCAACAAGGCATTTTTACTCAAAGGACTGCTGCTCACTGCATATGTTCCTCTTTTAATCCCCAGAGATGGTTGTGTGGGAAAATCCTAGCAGATCAACAGTTTCTGAAATACTCAGACCAGCCTGTCTTACACCAACAAATATGCAAAGTTTAAAGTTACCTAACTCACTTTTCTTCCCCAAAAAAGTATGTGGATCCTTTAATATAACTGGAAGAATTTCTATCCTGCTTGTTCAGAATCATTATTGCTTAGGAAAAGAAATGCACAGAGAATACTTTTGCTAAATGTAGTCTTTTCGGTGAGGTTAGGATAGCACTTCAAGTGCAGCATCATCCTGGATTTAGGTGTCAAGACTGATATGCATCTTTCTCTCCCTGTGGCTTTTTACATCTGGACTCAAACAGAATTGCAACTCGTGAAAGAATTGTTTCCATACAAACATGCAGACTGCCTTCCAGTTAACTCCACTCCTCAGCTTGTATAAACCCTTTATAGTTCACTCTGTCTCCCTGCCCCAAAAGCCACAGTACAACCAGAGATTATATATGCCAAGTAATGAGATGAAGAATAGGGACGATGGCATGTGGAGTTGATGCTGAGGAGAATTTACAACATCTGCCTTCTTTGTTGTGGCAAATGTCATGGCACAGTGGCCCGTGGAAATGGGATGGACTCAAGTGCAGTTTCAAAACCGGAGGCGAGAGGTGCGGTGTAACAAAAGGTCTTTTATTCTCAATGTTTGGAAATCAACAGAAAACTCAGACTAGTAATAAGGAACGTAAACTAGATGTCTGAGGTAAGAGAAACTATGACCATAACGGAACTACGACTAGATTACAGGGACGACTGGGTGCAGGGACAGGGCAGGGGAAACTGTGGCTGGCCAGGGCACTGAAACAGAGGAGAGAGCAGTCAGGGGAATCCAACAGCGAGCTGTGAGTGCATCTAAGAATAATTACACTGAGCTGCCTTACGTGCTTGCAGGTGGAGGTTGCTTGGAGGAGAGGGGGGGGCAGGAGACAAAGACCCAGGTGGGTACAGCGTGCAATGCAGGGAGGCAGGCAGGAGAGACTGGCCGTTGGAAAGGGAGAGGTTACCGGCAGCTGAAAACTGGAATCCAGGAGAGCTTGGTAGGTGGGTTCCAGATGCTGACGAGAAAACAGAAATAAGGTAAGTACACACGATGATTCACCAAGGAACAGACGTGAGGCCGAGAACTGACTAAAGTTGGCAGATAATCTGGCGAAGACTAGTTGTGTGCGCAGGTCATAAATACTGCCGGTATGATTGCCATCAGGTGAGGAACAACAAGACTCCACCCAGGGGGGAGGAGCTGATGCTGTGGAAAACTACCCAGACCATGACAGCAAATGCATGAGTTGGACCAATGTTTTGGTTAATTTCATGTCTGAACCAGACATGAAGAACCCTCGGTTTCTTGTTATGAAACTGAGCGCTCTTATGGATGAACAAGAAAATAATCTCATATATTGTAATTCAGAAAAAATGAGAAATGAGAAAAATATATATATAAAAAAAGCCAAAACAAAACACCGGTCATATCTTTAGAAAGCAACATTATGCCACAGACTGTCACTGTTGTGAGTCCATCCATTAGTTTGCAAAACTTGTTATGAAGCCTCAAGCTGTGCACTTTTGCCATGACAGTCTAGACATGTTGAATCTGGGATATGACAAGTGAGTGTGGATTTCACTATTTAATTGAGGCACACGCTCAAAGGCTTGCAAGTTGTCAGTTACACAAAGGAGAACATAATTTATACAATGAAAGTCACATTGTATTAAATAAGACTTGAAACTAGTGACTCTGGCCACGAATTCATCAGGAAAGTGTTTCCTGAGGTTGTGGATCAAAGTCTTTGTTTTCCAGACTTCCATAGAAGAAGAATTATTTTCGAAACCAAATGAGTTCCCTCCTCATGGCCATCAGGAATACTGAAAGCTGAATTACTGGCTTCACTTTCCAAACGCCAAAGCTACATTCATGTTTTATATGCAGTCTATGGTTCTGGCATTTATTGTTACTGTGACTGTGAAGTGTCCCTTGTGTTAACGGCACAAACTGCTGACAACAATCCATGAACGCTCCAACCTCCTGAAAGAATTCACTGTCAAAGTCTTGTGTTCATCTATGGTAGGTCAGCTACACAGTATTACACAGGTGGTTCTAATGTTAAAATCTTTCTCCTGAGATACAAAGTTTTGAATTATCATGTGCCATGATAACTTACAGATCTCACTGTGCCATATTATCCCAGTAGAGCACTTTGATCAACGACTACAGGCTTGCTTGTCGTTCCTAGAGCCTCTAAAAGTAGAATGCGAGGCAGAGCCTTCAAGTCTCAGGTTCCTTTGTAGAACCATTTACACTTTGGATTCAGGAGACAGACGTCCCCTGTATTTTTAAGGTTAGCCTTAAAGTGTTCCTTTTTGAAACATCACTTAGTTATGCATCTTACATCAGTCTGTTGGAGGCCTTCCCATGATGGACACAGCATTTCTTCTCCACGTGTCTATGTGCCACTGCTGCACGTCATTAACAATGCCCTCTCTCTCCTGTAGTCTGTGTTTTGTTGATCGTTCTTCCTCTTTTATGTTTTTCTTTAACCTAAGAGCTTGGTTCTGCTGAATGGTTCTTCCTATTAAATGGGAGTGATTTTTGGACTTCTCTCTGGTATTGTATGGCCTAGCTGATGATATAAAGCACTTTGAGGTGGGTGGTGTTATGCATTGGCTCTGTAACTGAACTAGCTAATTATTCTGTATGTAAAAAATAAAAAATAATATAAGAGAACCAATTATTTATCTTGTATTTTTAAAGGTTTTTTTTTTTTCAGAATCATTTACAAAATGACTGCATCCATACTCAATAGTTTTTCGGGTACAAAATGTTAGTTTTCATCCTTTGATTAAACTCATTGGCACAATGTGGGTGTGATATCACACCAGAAAGAGATTTGAACAGGCAAAGGTCTCCCCATGATTTTCCAGCCTATTCTATGGACTAAAATTGACTAAAATTATTATTTTAGTTTCATCAGACCTCTCCATTGTGAACTAAAATGGCTCAGAATGATCAATATATTAAAAACATTTGCTCTCTCTGGAAAAAAAACCCCTCACTCACTATCAGAAAACATCTGATCTTGTGGTTAGAGACAAAAAAATATACTTGAAACATCAGTACAATAGTCTACATGTGTGTAAAAGTAGTCCCTCTTGCATACCTTCACGCTTTGATGTATCAAATAAAAAGTTAAAGTCTTACTTTCCTGCAGGATAACTGAAACCATGTTGACACGACTTCACAGCCTTTATTCAGACTGCCGGCCACGGGGGATTTTTCATCCAATCATTTTTACATCCGTTTCACATGTGGAAACAATCATACACGTGATTACAGCTAGAAGCTGTCAGTCAAAACACCTATGTGTTGTACACCTCCACATGCCTCAGCTGTGTGATCTCTGTGACACACACACACATGTCCAACTTAACTTCCTCCCTCTCTTTTCTTTTCACCTGCTGACGTGCAGCGATTTCCTGCTTCCAATTCCCCTCCACAAATCTGCAGAAATAATTATTGATATTATTTTAGGATGAGCAGGGATGTTTTTCAGTTTTTGTGAGACATTAAAAGGGAGAAGAGCTGTTAGAAAGTCTTTTCAGAGTGATTGGATCAATCTTTTCAACCTGCAAAATCAAACTTTTCTGATTTGTTGTTTAGAGATGCTAATTCCCCACTGGTGTATTTTTTTGATCACATGAATGCTACTCCCGCTAACAACTGACTGTGACCGTGGAGTGCTGGAGGGAGGAACTATCCCAGTATAATTTCCAGAAGCAAAGATGCCACCAAAGACGACTGTGTTAACCCTTTAAAGCCGGTAGGAGCGGGCACGCTCTGTTGTGCGTAACTGTTTTTAAATCCCGGTAGCACTGCAACCATGTAAGCTAGCGCAATAATTTTTTTTGCATATGAAACCGGAGGAGTTGTACTTACATTTTATGCCATCAGCTTGTCCTAGGTCACGGTTTCCTTCCACATATAGCTTTGCAAAAACTGCATAAAAAGCGCTTGCAGCAACAAAAACATAATATTCCAGAAACACGCTTTGCCGATCCAATCAGCTGTTTGTAACACTTCCTACTCCATCAGCACGAACTATGGCATGTCCGCCGTGAGCTGCCCGAAACCGGAAGTGACGTCATTTTGCGGAAATGTAGTTTTTTTTTACCATCAGGGGCTTATGAGCCTATACTTGTGTTTTTAAAAGTTATGTTTGACTTTATGACTTTCTGTGTCGTTTCTGGGATGCCTACACTGTAAAATGTAATATTGTGTTTAATTAAAAATATTAAATAGGCTGAACTCAATTTTTATCAATTTGTTATTAGAACTCAATTTAAATAAGTTACCAGTACTTTTTATGCAAAAACGCTGATAAACTCCATTTATTTGAGTTGTCTTAACTTAGAAAAACTAAGTAAGCTGGAAGTTTTGCTTCTCAGTGCGGAAGGATGAAAGATGTGTTTTGAAAATGCCACGTGACTACCGTCCTCCTCCCTCGCGGATCAGTCCGCATGTTCATGGTGCATTTTTTATGGAATATGTTGAGCAAACCTGGAGAAGCGTCAGCTCAAGATATTATTGTTGTCATTGCTGTGGATCTTTACCTGATACACTGACTTGGTGAGTAAATGTTTACTCTTATTCAAACTGATTTTGTGGCTTCTCTTAGTTTAGCACCAGGTTTAAAATCTTGCTAGCTAGTTAGTGTTAGCCTAGCGTTGCTGCTGCCGCTGGGCTCGTCTTACTTAAAAATTAACACCACAGCCTTAAAAACCTTACATAAAACTATGTGGTGAAATTTTCTGTTGATTGTTTGAAATAAATAAGTGAGATAAGAGCCCAGACAAAATTCTTCGGGAGGTGCAGCCGTTAGGGTGGGGGTGGGGGGTGGATAACAGAGCTCTCCGAAAACGTGGAAGCACTTTTGCAAATATGTGATATTTTGATAAATTAAGTAGATATTTGAGCATTACATAGCTACATTGTCGCCTGAAAATATCTTAAAAGGTTATTTTGTGACCCAGAAAGGGTAGTCTGGGGAAAAGGAGGATCGCATTTGTCGGCCACGGTTGTCGGAGCCTGTGCGTACTTGTAAGCGCGGCAATGGCAGAGGAGCGCCGCTGAAAAACTTGTTACTTTTTCTGGGTCACAAAATAAACTTTTAAGATATTTTCAGGCGAGAATGTAGCTGTGTAAATTTCAAATATCTGCTCGATTTATCAAGACATCACATATTTGCAAAAATGCTCCGACGTTTTCGGAGACGTCTTTTTTTTTTTTTTCATGCTTTGTGGCAGCTTTAGAACATCTGTGGCATCTATTAATGTCAAATCTAGCCTTTATTTAACAACATAAGCAAACTCTATGTTACAATGGTTGCACAGCCATTAAGGATCAAATCAGTTTCTGAGAAATGTTCTGTTTTTTCTCCCTCTGCTTGCTTCTTACTGTCTTTGAGGCTCGGGACCAGCACTCCTGTTGTTGGACAGAAAGACATCAACTCAGTGGTAAGTATTTTGGTTTTCCAATATATTAGCAACTGTCAGTGACATTTATATTAATCAGGCTGAACTTTAATCATACTTTAGATCAGCCTGTTTTACTTGTTGTTTTATTTGTGCTTTGGTTTGGGGAAGTTGTTTCTTTACTGATCTTTTCCTGTCTTCTGTTGTTAGACTTGAGATATGACTGCACTATGCTGTTGCTGGTGACGACAGTTAATTCTACAAGACATGCTGTGTAAGTAAACAAACAACAACAGTTTGGTCTGCATTTCTTGAAAGATCACATCCCCCAAACTTAGTTTAGAGGGTCTACACTGTATATAGTGAAGTCTGCAAGTTTTCTAACAGCAAAATCTGTTTTGTGCCCAAAATCATTTTGCACATCATTAGAATGAAAGTTATTGGTAAATGGCCTGTATTTATATAGCGCTTTTCTGGTCCCTAAGGACCCCAAAGCGCTTTACATATCCAGTCATTCACCCATTCATACACACATTCACACACTGGTGATGGCAAGCTACGTTGTAGCCACAGCCACCCTGGGGCGCACTGACAGAGGGGAGGCCATGTTTGCATAGTCCTTTTTTAAAATGATGCTTTCATGACATTATTGTGTGTTGGGTGGTGGTCAGGGTTATCCAGACTGACAATTTGGGACATTGAATGTCACCTCTCCGGTGGGGAGGGAGCCTGAGATTGTCTAAATTGGAGTCTGTTTTATACCAAATGCAGAAAAAAATGTTTTAAGAAAGCAATTAAGTTCGTGTTCCAAAAAATATGATTGTTTGCTTGCAGGACAACAGGAGAGATGAGTCCTCCGTCACAGATGGTGTGGTCAGTGAAGATGGTCGCCTGCAGGTTCAAGCTCATTGCATCTCCAACCCACATCCACTGCCACTGTACTTAAGGGAAGTTAAAGACTTTCTTCTGCACTTACATTTGGATCACCTCGATCCATGACAGTCATTCAGGCAGTAATGCCTGGACTGGAAACAAGCATCCTTAAAATAATACAACATTCCAGCTCATGTGTTGGAATGGAAAACAAATGTGTTGTTTAAATTAGAGACTGCACTTGTGACAGAACAACAAATATTTTATTTTGATTATATAAGTAATGTAAGTACAAAACAAACTTGTGGTAGGCCTAAACTTATTTTCAGAATAATTAAATCTGAGACTTTGTTTCATTGTAAGATTATAACAGTGATGGCAATATAATTGTTTGTTGTTCAGCAGAACAGTGTCCAGTATGTTGGCTGTTATACTTTGTTGTGTTTGAAAATAAAAGTTGGGCTCATTTTAACATCATTACAAAAATTGTTGTTAATTATTTTTTAAAATATTCATGGTACCACAAATTGTTTTTTCATTTAGTTGAACTTAACATGTTTGTCAGTAGGTAAACAATTAGTATTGTACAGTCAGAAATATCAAGTTATTGTTAATACTGCAAGTCTGCAGTATTATGTCTGTTAGGACAACTAATGTATAAGTTGTCCTAACAGTCATCTTAAGTAAGCTTTACTTAGTTTTTTTGAGGCAACGAGTTTCCATAATTTTTACTACTTAATACTGCAAGTCTGCAGTATTAAGTAGTAAAAATTATGGAAACTCGTTGCCTCAAAAAAACTAAGTAAAGCTTACTTAAGATGACTGTTAGGACAACTTATACATTAGTTGTCCTAACAGTCATCTTAAGTAAGCTTTACTTAGTTTTTTTGAGGCAACGAGTTTCCATAATTTTTTGAGTTCTGGGAACTAACAAGGCTGTACAGTGTACTCAAAATGAGTAAGTTGCCCTAACTTGGTCATCTTACGTAAACTTGATCCAATTTTTTTGAGTTCTGGGAACAAATGAGCTTGTACAGAGTACTCAAAGTAAATAAGTTGTCCTAACTTAGTCATTTTTAGCTAAGCTTTACTCAATTTTTTTGAGGCAACGAGTTTCCATAATTTTTTTGAGTTCTGGGAACTAATTAGATTTTACAGTGTAGGACTCATATTGCACTGCTGGAAATAGTTTATTTTGATACATATGCTGGGTTTTTTTTTCGCAAATTTGCATTATAATATTTATTTTCGATTTTCCTGCAGTATATGAAAATTGGTGTATGTCAAAAATAAAACTATGAAGACACTTAAAATAAATTTCCTGTGGTGGGAAACTAGTTTGTGCAACTTTTTTGTATTTACAGTTTTGAGGGATAAGCCTCTTAAATTTCTCTAACTAGAAATATATGTTAAAAAACAAAAACGATTTTCAATTTTTTGTAGTTTATTGCACTTTTTTTTGCAATTTATGTACTTACTATGCACTTAATGCATACATATTATTAAAATTTGGGTTATAATGGTTGTATTGATGTATATCAACTTGCAATGCTCCCAAAAATGGCACTACAGCATGTAAAAATATAATATAAGCTCTGGCGGACTTGGTTCTATGGTAGGTCTTAAAGGTAATCCAGGTATCCAGGTAAGGAAATCCTATAACGTTTGTTCTCTTAAATTCAAGCCACAGAGATGTGGTGTTTAGAAACAATGCATCTCAAATGTTCTGATACTCCTGATGCATACGGGATCCCTACAGGCTTTCGAGAAGGCAGCTGACCTTCTCTCCTGGATCGGCTGGAGCTTTCTTTAGGTGCCTTCCCAGCTTTGACAAAAGTCCAGCTGGAGTAACCACATTTACTCAGGGCATTCTTGATGTGATGTTCTTCTGCTTCTCTGGCCGCTGTGTCTGTGGGGATGGTGTTCGCTCTCTGTTGTAGCATCCTGATGACAACCAGTTTATGCTCCATTGGATGATGAGAGTCAAACCTTAAATACTGATCCGTATGCGTAGGTTTACGGTACACATCAGCTTTTAGATGTCCCCCATTACTGATGGAAATGTCACAATCTAAGAAGGCTACCCTTCCACTTCAGACAGTCTATCACCCTCTTCCTGTAACCATTTCCTGGGTCTTGTTTCAGGGGCTCATAAGTATTTTCGTCACTGAGCAGTGACGAAATGTTCTCATGATAGTCTTGCTGGTTTAGCAAAACTGTGCACCTACCTTTGTCTGCCTAAAGGATGATAATGTGATGGGAGTGCCTTCCTCTCCTCCATGCTGATGTTGGATGCTGGGGGCTTTGCGTTGCTGAGACAGACCGAAACGTCTGCCCGTAGTTGCTCTGCTTCCACGTCTGCAATATTGTTCTTTCAAATTGCTCTTTCTGTGGCTGTGATCAGTTCCACTAGCGGGATTTGTCTTGGCGTCACAGCAAAATTCAAACCTTTAGCAAGGATGTTTTTCTCTGTTTGGGTGAGCTGTCTGTCAGACAAATTCTTCACCCACTTGTCCACATCCTCGGTATGGCATCCTTCTCTCTTCTGACCACTGAGGACACTCTTTGTATTTTGCTGTGGTTTCCGACGCACAACAAGTCAAACTCTGTTGCCGGTTTTTAGACTTCTCGTGCTGTGCTAGACGATCCTTCTCGGTGAATTCAAACACCTTTTTAAGAGTATTGTCATCTAGAAGCATTGTAAGTCTCTGTTGGATCCACTCCTCTTCAGATTTTAACACGTCGATGGTAAAACTTGTTTGCCTCACCCGTTCATTAAGCAGCTTTTAGCAGACTTTTAGGAGTAATCCTGTCTTGTCGGCATCTGAGGCTGAATCTCAGGTGGTTCCTGTAATCAGCCATCTTGCATGCTGTTTGATCATACTGACGTACTGATCTACTTACCTGGATGATTGAGCATGCATCAAGATGTTATACTTAGAAAGTGTTAGTACATTTGTGAACGCTACTCTTCAGTAGCGCTGGATGCTAAAAGAAGCAGTTGCCATCTTTCTGATGGTAAATGGCCTGCATTTGTATAGCGCTTTACTCAGTCCCTAAGGACCCCAAAGCGCTTTACACTACATTCAGTCATTCACCCATTCACACACACATTCACACACTGGCAATGGCAAGCTACATTGTAGCCACAGCTGCCCTGGGGCGCACTGACAGAGGCGAGGCTGCCGGACACTGGCGCCACCGGGCCCTCTGACCACCACCAGTGAAGGTGAACCACATTGAAGTTCACCTGTTTAAACAAATCTACATTTTATTATTTCAGCAGTACATATGCAGCATTTTAGTGGCACATATAAACAGTACACAAAGTAAAAAGCTCTGTGAGTTTTCAGGTGAAATCCTTTTTTAATTCCTAAGCTCTTCTATCTGTTATGAGCTGCACAGTGTTATAAAAGATACACAGAACACAGCCAAGACACAACATACCTACATCTGTGATTTTCTAGCTTTTTGAACCAAAGAAAAAGCAATGCATAACAGAACAATCAGATCCTTTCACTATATGGGGTTAAGTGTTTTTAAATTTATTTTGTCACCAATCTGCAGCTCTTTTTATTTAGAAATGTCCAAAGAAATTAAGTCTGCTGAAAAATACAGAGAATATGATCTGTAAAAATCAACATGCTTTTTTTTTCAGTTCAGTCTTACATTCACTGACTTTAAAAAAAATTGCAATTTTTGTCCCTTTACTTCTTGTTTGTTAAGTTGGAAATGAAATGGCACAAAATCCAATTTGAATTTGAGCTGGAAAGAAAAGCTGAAGAAACTGCCACTTGGATGCTATGAAGATATACTGTAACTTTAATTAAAAACATGTTAAAATTACAAATAAAAAAACATGTATAAATACTGTAGTATACTACAAACTGCCCTTTATTTTCTAAAAAACTAATGCCAGTACAAAATGATTTACTTAAAAAAAATTCAACCTTCTTTTGCTTGTTTTATGGTTAACTTAACATATCGGTTTTTAAAAGGAGATGACAAACAAACAGAGAGAAAAAATATGGAAGGAGTCAAGGGTGTTATCTTTGGCTGTTGTTTTATAAAGAAAGTAATAACTCTGGAGCCAAAGTGCTGAATCTGACGCCTCTAGAAGATAAATGAGAGACATCAGGCCCAAGCTCAGAGGCCTGGCCGCCACACAGTCGTACGGAAAGCTACAGATGTTGCTGTGCACAAAAAAGTGTGCAGCTGTGTATTTACTTTCATTTATGGACCTGTGAATGGGATGGAAATTATACAACTAAAATTCTGATTGGTTCCATTAATCTGTGGATAAATATATAACTAGAAATGTAACCATGTTGCATTTCAAATTTCTAACACTCTAAATCGGTTTATTAACTTTACTATGTCAAATTTGATTGGATCCTGTTTTAACTGCAAATTATTGTTGCTATAGGCATTTCCCCACTTTGGCAACTTTCTTTAGCAAATTTAATTTAATATATTTGTGAAATGTGAAGGATTACATAAGGTGGAGTCAGAAAAACAGCTCAGCGAGGCCATTTTTCATGCGTGATGAGGGTGTTGAGGAGGTTCAGTGTCATGGTGAGCTGCAGCATTTCACATTTCATTTGCTTTATCGCTTCCTGT
Source organism: Oreochromis niloticus (assembly GCF_001858045.2). Lineage (NCBI taxonomy): Eukaryota > Metazoa > Chordata > Actinopteri > Cichliformes > Cichlidae > Oreochromis > Oreochromis niloticus. The sequence continues at coordinate 15,591 of NW_020327512.1, forward strand.
GCTCCGAAAAGAATTTCCACATATCCTTCTGCCTGATGTCTAAGAAGAATTTGAATGAGAATGAAATAATCTGCTGTAAAATTCAGCCAGGAGTTTACTCTTCAACGCACAACTATTTATGGAGATTTCTACAATAAAAAAATATCTCCATTATATGATATCGATGCAGGCAGTGTTTGTGTGGGAGTGGCTTAGGGCTGCAATCACAGACTGGATTCAGTGACATAGCCTGAAAAAGTGAAAGTCTCAAACCTGCATTCTTTTTAATGGCCAGCAGGGGGTGAAAATATAAGTCTACAAGCCTATTTGCAGATCTTTAACCTCAGTGAACACTTTTTACCAGATTCACGGCTTCAGAGTATTTTTTTTAATATAGTACAATCTTTATTTTTCAATTGTAGTTTCATTGAGGATAAAATAGTAAAGCAGGGCCTGCCTTTGGATGTGGCTTCTTTCTTCAGCATTGAGTTTCTCAGACAGATCCTCCCATGCTTTTCATAACTAGTTTCAAAAACAGTAATGCCACTGGCCACAATGCTCACTTTTATATACAATCCAATGGTCTACTTTCCAGATTAAATTTATACAAATTTAGATTTTATGCAGAGTAAATAGAAAGTCAAAGATGCAAAGTGATGCAAATACAATATTTCAAATATTTTAAGAACAGGTAAAAAAAAAAAAAAAACCCATCATGCTTGGCAGTAAAAGCCTGTGTGCAGTACAAACTTACTGCTGCTTGTACAGACCTGCAGCTGAAAGATTTACCTTTGCTTTAATGTAGAAAACAACAACAAAAGAAGATGTCAGTTATTGGTTGTAACTGTATTTGTGAAAGATACAAAAGGCAAAACTCTGGTCTGAACACTGTATTGTTGAAACATTTATTGGCATTAGTGATTTATCTAATGATTATTTGTTGTTGTTTCTTCTATAAAATATTAAAAAATACAAAATCCTGTCACACAGAAAGTTTAAGAAGATAATGTGAAGAGTTTTTGTTAATGTACTGATTAGCTGAAAAACTATTTGACCTCTAATGTGTTTTATATCATTAAATAGAATGAGCAACAATACAGATGTTTAATCGTTGTTGCATATATTAAAGTGATTATGAAAAAAAGCCCAGCAGCCCAGAGTTTTCATTGCCTTTCACTATTATGCAGACACGATGGAGGTATGTAATGTAATGCAGATGTCACATGTGATGATTTAATGTGATCAGCTAGCCAAAGAACACTGATACTGTATGCAGATGTAATCGATGACAGAAGGTATTATGTGGTGCATTCACAAGATTATGCGAAAACTTGACCTCTGACCTTGATCTTGAAGTCAAAGTAACTGTGATTTGAATTTGTGGAAAAATTTTAGTAGACACACCCACAGCATCAAGTTCGACACCATACATCAACTCATTCACAAGTTATCACATTCACAATCTCGGCACTCAAGTTTGTGAATGTGATAACTTGTGAATGTGTTGATACACACAGCATCAGTTTGAAAATTAAAGTAACTTTTAAAGTGGCTGCATGACAAAGGATGACGTGTGCCGTTCCTTTTCTGGTACAATGACAGGTTTTGAGTGGCAGGAAGGATGAAGACTCCCAGTTTGTAATTTCCCTTGTTTCCACCCACTCATTGCCAAATCTTTATTTTCTCCTGCTTTCATTCATGTCATTAAAATTTGTCATCTTTAATTTTCTTGGTGTTTAAATGTTGTTTTATCTCATTTGTTCACCTTTTTCTTATTTTCTGCCTTGTCCAATCCCTGTGTTCTCATGTTATTCTCTTTGTTAATTTGTTTTCGTTTGGGTCTTTTAAATGTTGCTTTTGTTTTGTTATAATTTTTTTCCACATGCATTTAGTTCTTGTTTCCTCTTCGTAGTTCTCATGTTTTGAGATTTTCTTGTTGTATTTTGTTTTTTGTTTCATGCTGTTCTTTTGTGCATTTTTTCCTCATTGTGTTTCCCCTCACAGAACCAAAACTGATTTCTAAAGAAATACAATTTAAGTATCAGCTTGAACACGAGCCTTTCATCATTTTAAGAAAACTTAACCTGTTACATTGACCTTGAGGTCGTTTGAGATTACTGAAATTTAAAATCAGTGAGATTGTTAATAGATAAACACGGTATCAGTTCCTACATCACCTCATTCACAAACTTGTCTATGCCACCATTATCAGCCTTTTAGGACTGAGGGGTAAAAACTTGTTGGTTATATTAAATTTAGTACGAGCAGCTTTCATGTTTAACATTTAATAAGTTGAGTTTGTATTATCATCACAATAATGAGTAGGGCATAAATGTTTTATAAACAATGTGTCCTGTTTCATTTACATTTCACTCTGTTTGCCACTTTATATGGATTAACATGGAATAACCTAATGGAAAAGGCATATTGTTTTATTTCATGTTTATTTATTTAAAAATGAAAGCAAAGATAACATGTAGAGGTCTTCGTCCAGCGAGGTCCAAGTCAAGGCGAAAAAGTTAAGTCCACTGGTGATGAAAGCGTCGTGAAATCTGGAGGGAACCTCCAGATTTCCACGCCGGACTGTGACGGACACTTAGAAGCGGGTGAGATGGATATCAGAGTGCAGGAGCCCAGGAAGAGATCCAAGACCTGAATCATAAGGAGATTGGAAAGAAAGCGTTGTGAAATCTGGAGGGAACCTCGAGGTTTCCACGCCAGATGTGATGGATGCTTACAAGCGGGTGAGACGGATATCAGAGTGTAGGAGCCCAGGAACAGATCCAAGACCTGAAACACAAGGGGAATGGAAAGAAAGCGTTGTGAAATCTGGAGGGAACCTCCAGGTTTCCACGCCTGCTGTGATGGATGCTTACAAGCGGGTGAGATGGATATCAGAGTGCAGGAGCCCAGGAACAGGTCCAAGACCTGAAACACAAGGAGATTGGAAAAAAGCGTGTGAAATCTGGAGGGAACCTCCAGGTTTCCACGCCTGCTGTGATGGATGCTTACAAGCGGGTGAGATGGATATCAGAGTGCAGGAGCCCAGGAACAGTCCAAGACCTGAAACACAAGGAGATTGGAAACAAAGCGTTGTGAAATCTGGAGGGAACCTCCAGGTTTCCACGTCAGCTGTGATGGATGCTTACAAGCGGGTGAGATGGATATCAGAGTGCAGGAGCCCGGAAGAGATCCAAGACCTGAAACACAAGGAGAGTGGAACGAAAGCGTTGTGAAATCTGGAGGGAACCTCCAGGTTTCCACGCCTGCTGTGATGGATGCTTACAAGCGGGTGAGATGGATATCAGAGTGCAGGAGCCCGGAAGAGATCCAAGACCTGAAACACAAGAGATGGAAAGAAAGCTTGTGAAATCTGGAGGAACCTCCAGGTTTCCACGCCTGCTGTGATGGATGCTTACAAGCGGTGAGATGGATATCAGAGTGCAGGAGCCCCGGAAGAGATCCAAGACCTGAAACACAAGAGATGGAAAGAAAGCGTGTGAAATCTGGAGGGAACCTCCAGGTTTCCACGCCAGCTGTGATGGATGCTTACAAGCGGGTGAGATGGATATCAGAGTGCAGGAGCCCCGAAAGATCCAAGACCTGAAACACAAGGAGATGGAAACAAAGCTTGTGAAATCTGGAGGGAACCTCCAGGTTTCCACGCCTGCTGTGATGGATGCTTACAAGCGGGTGAGATGGATATCAGAGTGCAGGAGCCCGGAACAGATCCAAGACCTGAAAACAAGGGATGGAAAGAAAGCGTTGTGAAATCTGGAGGGAACCTCCAGGTTCCACGCCTGCTGTGATGGATGCTTACAAGCGGGTGAGATGGATATCAGAGTGCAGGAGCCCAGGAACAGATCCAAGACCTGAAATACAAGGAGATTGGAAACAAAGCGTTGTGAAATCTGGAGGGAACCTCCAGGTTTCCACGTCTGCTGTGATGGATGCTTACAAGCGGGTGAGATGGATATCAGAGTGCAGGAGCCCAGGAAAAGATCCAAGACCTGAAACATAAGGACATTGGAAAGAAAGCGTTGTGAAATCTGGAGGGAACCTCCAGGTTTCCACGCCAGCTGTGATGGATGCTTACAAGCGGGTGAGATGGATATCAGAGTGCAGGAGCCCAGGAACAGATCCAAGACCTGAAACACAAGGAGATTGGAAACAAACGTTGTGAAATCTGGAGGAACCTCCAGGTTCCACCGCTGTGATGGATGCTTACAAGCGGGTGAGATGGATATCAGAGTGCAGGAGCCAGGAAAAGATCCAAGACCTGAAACATAAGAATTGGAAAGAAAGCGTTGTGAAATCTGGAGGAACCTCCAGTTTCCACCCGCTGTGATGGATGCTTACAAGCGGGTGAGATGGATATGAGTGCAGGAGCCGGAACAGATCCAAGACCTGAAACACAAGGAGATTGGAAACAAAGCGTTGTGAAATCTGGAGGGAACCTCAGGTTTCCACGCTGCTGTGATGGATGCTTACAAGCGGGTGAGAGGATATCAGAGTGCAGGAGCCCAGGAAAGATCCAAGACCTGAAACACAAGGAGATTGGAAAGAAAGCGTGTGAAATCTGGAGGGAACCTCCAGGTTTCCACGCCTGCTGTGATGGATGCTTACAAGCGGGTGAGATGGATATCAGAGTGCAGGAGCCCCGGAAGAGATCCAAGACCTGAAACACAAGGAGAGTGGAAAGAAAGCGTTGTGAAATCTGGAGGGAACCTCCAGGTTCCACGCCTGCTGTGATGGATGCTTACAAGCGGGTGAGATGGATATCAGAGTGCAGGAGCCCCGGAAGAGATCCAAGACCTGAAACACAAGGAGATGGAAAGAAAGCGTTGTGAAATCTGGAGGGAACCTCCAGGTTCCACGCCGCTGTGATGGATGCTTACAAGCGGGTGAGATGGATATCAGAGTGCAGGAGCCCCGGAAGAGATCCAAGACCTGAAACACAAGGAGAGTGGAAAGAAAGCGTTGTGAAATCTGGAGGGAACCTCCAGGTTTCCACGCCTGCTGTGATGGATGCTTACAAGCGGGTGAGATGGATATCAGAGTGCAGGAGCCCCGGAAGAGATCCAAGACCTGAAACACAAGGAGAGTGGAAAGAAAGCGTTGTGAAATCTGGAGGGAACCTCCAGGTTTCCACGCCTGCTGTGATGGATGCTTACAAGCGGGTGAGATGGATATCAGAGTGCAGGAGTCCCGGAAGAGATCCAAAACCTGAAACACAAGGAGAGTGGAAAGAAAGCGTTGTGAAATCTGGAGGGAACCTCCAGGTTTCCACGCCGCTGTGATGGATGCTTACAAGCGGGTGAGATGATATCAGAGTGCAGGAGCCCAGGAACAGATCCAAGACCTGAAACACAAGGAGATTGGAAAGAAAGCGTTGTGAAATCTGGAGGGAACCTCCAGGTTTCCACGCCGCTGTGATGGATGCTTACAAGCGGGTGAGATGGATATCAGGTGCAGGAGCCCAGGAACAGATCCAAGACCTGAAACACAAGGAGATTGGAAACAAAGCGTTGTGAAATCTGGAGGGAACCTCCAGGTTTCCACGCCTGCTGTGATGGATGCTTACAAGCGGGTGAGACGGATATCAGAGTGCAGGAGCCCAGGAACAGATCCAAGACCTGAAACACAAGGGAGTGAAAGAAAGCGTTGTGAAATCTGGAGGAACCTCCAGGTTTCCACGCCTGCTGTGATGGATGCTTACAAGCGGGTGAGATGGATATCAGAGTGCAGGAGCCCAGGAACAGGTCCAAGACCTGAAACACAAGGAGATTGGAAACAAAGCGTTGTGAAATCTGGAGGGAACCTCCAGGTTTCCACGCCGCTGTGATGGATGCTTACAAGCGGGTGAGATGATATCAGAGTGCAGGAGCCCAGGAACAGGTCCAAGACCTGAAACACAAGGAGATTGGAAACAAAGCGTTGTGAAATCTGGAGGGAACCTCCAGGTTTCCACGCCAGCTGTGATGGATGCTTACAAGCGGGTGAGATGGATATCAGAGTGCAGGAGCCCAGGAACAGATCCAAGACCTGAAACACAAGGAGATTGGAAACGAAAGCGTTGTGAAATCTGGAGGGAACCTCCAGGTTTCCACGCCTGCTGTGATGGATGCTTACAAGCGGTGAATGGATATCAGAGTGCAGGAGCCCCGAAAGATCCAAGACCTGAAACACAAGAGAGTGGAAAAAAAGCGTTGTGAAATCTGAGGGAACCTCCAGGTTCCACGCCTGCTGTGATGGATGCTTACAGCGGTGAGATGGAATCAGAGTGCAGAGCCCGGAACAGATCCAAGACCTGAAACACAAGGAGATGGAAAGAAAGCGTTGTGAAATCTGGAGGGAACCTCCAGTTTCCACGCCTGCTGTGATGGATGCTTACAAGCGGGTGAGATGGATATCAGAGTGCAGGAGCCCAGGAAGAGATCCAAGACCTGAAACACAAGGAGATGGAAAGAAAGCGTTGTGAAATCTGGAGGAACCTCCAGGTTCCACGCCGCTGTGATGGATGCTACAACGGGTGAGATGGATATCAGAGTGCAGGAGCCCAGAACAGATCCAAGACCTGAAACACAAGGAGATGGAAAGAAAGCGTTGTGAAATCTGGAGGGAACCTCCAGGTTTCCACGCCTGCTGTGATGGATGCTTACAAGCGGGTGAGATGGATATCAGAGTGCAGGAGCCCCGGAAGAGATCCAAGACCTGAAACACAAGGAGAGTGGAAAGAAAGCGTTGTGAAATCTGGAGGGAACCTCCAGGTTTCCACGCCTGCTGTGATGGATGCTTACAAGCGGGTGAGATGGATATCAGAGTGCAGGAGCCCGGAACAGATCCAAGACCTGAAACACAAGGAGATGGAAAGAAAGCGTTGTGAAATCTGGAGGGAACCTCCAGGTTTCCACGCCGCTGTGATGGATGCTTACAAGCGGGTGAGATGATATCAGAGTGCAGGAGCCCAGGAACAGATCCAAGACCTGAAACACAAGGAGAGTGGAAAGAAAGCGTTGTGAAATCTGGAGGGAACCTCCAGGTTTCCACGCCTGCTGTGATGGATGCTTACAAGCGGGTGAGATGGATATCAGAGTGCAGGAGCCCAGGAACAGATCCAAGACCTGAAACACAAGGAGATGGAAAGAAAGCGTGTGAAATCTGGAGGAACCTCCAGGTTTCCACGCCTGCTGTGATGGATGCTTACAAGCGGGTGAGATGGATATCAGAGTGCAGGAGCCCAGGAACAGATCCAAGACCTGAAACACAAGGAGATTGGAAACAAAGCTTCGTGAAATCTGGAGGGAACCTCCAGGTTTCCACGCCAGCTGTGATGGATGCTTACAAGCGGTGAGATGATATCAGAGTGCAGGAGCCCAGAACAGGTCCAAGACCTGAAACATAAGGAGATTGGAAAGAAAGCGCTGTGAAATCTGGAGGAACCTCCAGTTCCACGCCAGCTGTGATGGATGCTTACAAGCGGTTGAGATGGATATCAGAGTGCAGGAGACCCAGCGAAACAGATCCAAGACCTGGAAACACACAAGGAGATGACTGGAAACAAAGCGTTGTGAAATCTGGAGGAACCTCCAGGTTTCCACGCCTGCTGTGATGGATGCTTACAAGCGGGTGAGATGGATATCAGAGTGCAGGAGCCCAGGAACAGATCCAAGACCTGAAACACAAGGAGATTGGAAACAAAGCGTTGTGAGGGAACCTCCAGGTTTCCACGCCGCTGGATGGATGCTTACAGCGGGTGAGATGGATATCAGAGTGCAGGAGCCCAGGAACAGTCCAAGACCTGAAACATAAGGAGATTGGAAAGAAGCGTTGTGAAATCTGGAGGAACCTCCAGGGTTTCCACGCCAGCTGTGATGGATGCTTACAAGCGGGTGAGATGGATATCAAGTGCAGGAGCCAGGAACAGATCCAAGACTGAAACACAAGGAGATTGGAAACAAAGCGTTGTGAAATCTGGAGGAACCTCCAGTTCCACGCCTGCTGTGATGGGATGCTTACAAGCGGGTGAGATGATATCAGAGGCAGAGCCAGAACAGATCCAAGACCTGAAACATAAGGACATTGGAAAGAAAGCGTTGTGAAATCTGGGAACCTCCAGGTTTCCACGCCTGCTGTGATGGATGCTTACAAGCGGGTGAGATGGATATCAGAGTGCAGGAGCCCAGGAAAGATCCAAGACCTGAAACACAAGGAGATTGGAAAGAAAGCGTTGTGAAATCTGGAGGGAACCTCCAGGTTTCCACGCCTGCTGTGATGGATGCTTACAAGCGGGTGAGATGGATATCAGAGTGCAGGAGCCCAGGAAAGATCCAAGACCTGAAACACAAGGAGATTGGAAAGAAAGCGTTTGAAATCTGGAGGGAACCTCCAGGTTTCCACGCCGCTGTGATGGATGCTTACAAGCGGGTGAGATGGATATCAGAGTGCAGGAGCCCAGGAACAGATCCAAGACCTGAAACACAAGGAGATTGGAAACAAAGCGTTGTGAAATCTGGAGGGAACCTCCAGGTTTCCACGCCTGCTGTGATGGATGCTTACAAGCGGGTGAGATGGATATCAGAGTGCAGGAGCCCAGGAACAGATCCAAGACCTGAAAACAAGGAGATGGAAAGAAAGCGTTGTGAAATCTGGAGGGAACCTCCAGGTTTCCACGCCTGCTGTGATGGATGCTTACAAGCGGGTGAGATGGATATCAGAGTGCAGGAGCCCAGGAACAGATCCAAGACCTGAAAACAAGGAGATTGGAAAGAAAGCGTTGTGAAATCTGGAGGAACCTCCAGGTTTCCACGCCTGCTGTGATGGATGCTTACAAGCGGGTGAGATGGATATCAGAGTGCAGGAGCCCAGGAACAGATCCAAGACCTGAAACACAAGGAGATTGGAAAGAAAGCGTTGTGAAATCTGGAGGGAACCTCAGGTTTCCACGCCTGCTGTGATGGATGCTTACAAGCGGGTGAGAGGATATCAG
>NW_020327513.1:0-30188 GCF_001858045.2 Oreochromis niloticus
ATTGCTGATAAGTTATGTCAAAGACACGCCCAACTAATGGCGATTGCTCATACAGGCCGTAACAAACACGGCCTGCGAGTGAAGATTGCTGATAAGTCACAAAACAGTCACGCCCTGACATTGGCGATCACTAATACGTCACGTCACAGACACGCCCGGCGAGCAGCGATTGCTGATAAGTCACGTCAGAGACACGCCCTGTGCTCGGTGATAGCTCATACTTCACGTCGGACAGACCTCGTGTGAGCAGCCATTGCTGATAAGTCACGTCAGAGACACGCCCTGTGATCGGCGATCACTCATACTTCACGTCAGACACACCCTGTGTGAGCTATTTGACATCACAGCAGAGAGACGGGTTTGGCATTGATATGTGACATCACAGCAGAGAGACGAGTCTTGTATTGATATTTGACATCACGTCAGAGACACGCCCTGTGCTCGGCGATAGCTCATACTTCACGTCAGACAAACCCCGTGTGAGTGGAGAATGGTGATAAGTTATGTCACATCACAGTCACGCCCTGACATTAGCGATCTCTAATAAGTCAAGTCACAGACACGCCAGGCTAGCGGCGATTGCTGATAAGTCACAAAACAGTCAACCCCTTACACTGGCGATCGCTAATACGTCACGTCACAGACACGCCCGGCGAGCGGGGATTGCTGATAAGTCACGTCAGAGACACGCCCAACTATTGGCGATTCCTCATACGTCACATAACAAACACGGCCTGCGAGTGGCGACTGCTGATAACTCACAAAACACTCACGTCCTGACATTGGCGATAGCTAACACGTCTCGTTAAAGACACGCCCTGTGATCGGCGATCACTCATACTTCACGTCAGACACACCCTGTGTGAGCTATTTGACATCACAGCAGAGAGACAGGTTTGGCATTGATATGTGACATCACAGTAGAGAGTCGAGTCTGGAATTAATTGTTGACATCACAGCAGAGAGACGAGTCTTGTATTGATATTTGACATCACGTCAGAGACACGCCCTGTGCTCGGCGATAGCTCATACTTCACGTCAGACAAACCCCGTGTGAGTGGCGATTGCTGATAAGTTATGTCACAGACATGACCAACTATTGGCGATTGCTCATACGTCACATAACAAACACGGCCTGCGAGTGAAGATTGCTGATAGGTCACATCACAGTCACGCCCTGAAAATGGCGATTGCTAATAAGTCACGTCACAGACATGCCCGGTGAGCGCTGATTGCAGATAAGTCACAAAACAGTCACGCCATGACATTGGCGATCGCTAATACGTCACGCCACAGACACGCCCGGCGTGCGGCGATTGCTGATAAGTCACGTCAGAGACACGCCCTGTGATCGGTGATGACTCAAACTTCACGTCAGACACACCCCGTGTGAGCAGCCATTGCTGATAAGTTATGTCACAGACACGCCCAACTACTGGCGATTGCTCATACGTCACATAACAAACACGGCCTGCGAGTGGCGATTGCTGATAAGTCACAGAACAGTCACGCCCTGACATTGGCGATCGTTAATACGTCACGTCAGAGACACGCCCGGGGAGCGGCGATTGCTGATAAGTCACATTACAGTCACGCCCTGAAAATGGCGATTGCTAATAAGTCACGTCACAGGCATGCCCGGTGAGCGCTGATTGCAGATAAGTCACAAAACAGTCACGCCGTGACATTGGCGATCGCTAATACGTCACGCCACAGACACGCCCGGCGAGCGTCGATTGCTGATAAGTCACAAAACAGTCAACCCTTACACTGGCGATCGCTAATACGTCACGCCACAGACACGCCCGGCGAGCGGCGATTGCTGATAAGTCACAAAACAGTCAACCCCTTACACTGGCGATCGCTAATACGTCACGTCACAGACACGCCCGGCGAGCGTCGATTGCTGATAAGTCACAAAACAGTCACGCCCTGACATTGGCGATCGCTAATACGTCACGTTACAGACACGCCCGGCGAGCGGCGATTGCTGATAAGTCACATCACAGTCACGCCCTGACATTGGCGATCGCTAATACGTCACATCACAGACACGCCCGGCGAGCGGCGATTGCTGATAAGTTATGTCAAAGACACGCCCAGCTATTGGCGATTGCTCATACGTCACAGACACGCCCGGCGAGCGCTGATGGCTGAAAAGTCACAAAACAGTCACGCCCTGACATTGGCGATCGCTAATACATCACGTCACAGACACGCCCAGAGAGCGGCGATTGCTAGGAAGTCACGTCAGAGACACGCCCTGTGATCGGCGATCACTCATACTTCACGTCGGACAAACCCCGTGTGAGTGGCGATTGCTGATAAGTCACAAAACAGTCAACCCCTTACATTGGCGATCGCTAATACGTCACGTCAGAGACACGCCCGGCGAGCGGCGATTGCTAGGAAGTCACGTCAGAGACACGCCCTGTGATCGGCGATCACTCATACTTCACGTCGGACACACCTCGTGTGAGCAGCGATTGCTGTTAAGTTATGTCACGGACACGCCCAACTACTGGCGATTGCTCATACGTCACATAACAAACACGGGCTGCGAGTGGCGATTGCTGATAAGTCACAAAACAGTCACGCCCTGACATTGGCGATCGTTAATACGTCACGTCACAGACACGCCCGGCGAGCGGCGATTGCTGATAAGTACCGTCAGAGACACGCCCTGTGATCGGCGATCACTCATACTTCACGTCAGACACACCCTGTGTGAGCTATTTGACATCACAGCAGAGAGACGGGTTTGGCATTGATATGTGACATCACAGTAGAGAGTCGAGTCTGGAATTAATTGTTGACATCACGTCAGAGACACGCCCTGTGCTCGGCGATAGCTCATACTTCACGTCAGACAAACCCCGTGTGAGTGGAGAATGGTGATAAGTTATGTCACATCACAGTCACGCCCTGACATTAGCGATCTCTAATAAGTCAAGTCACAGACACGCCAGGCTAGCGGCGATTGCTGATAAGTCACAAAACAGTCAACCCCTTACACTGGCGATCGCTAATACGTCACGCCACAGACACGCCCGGCGAGCGGCGATTGCTGATAAGTCACATAAGAGACACGCCCTGTGATCGGCGATCACTCATACTTCACGTCAGACACACCCTGTGTGAGCTATGTGACATCACAGTAGAGAGTCGAGTCTGGAATTAATTGTTGACATCACAGCAGAGAGACGAGTCTTGTATTGATATTTGACATCACGTCAGAGACACGCCCTGTGCTCGGCGATAGCTCATACTTCACGTCAGACAAACCCCGTGTGAGTGGCGATTGCTGATAAGTTATGTCACAGACATGACCAACTATTGGCGATTGCTCATACGTCACATAACAAACACGGCCTGCGAGTGAAGATTGCTGATAGGTCACATCACAGTCACGCCCTGAAAATGGCGATTGCTAATAAATCACGTCACAGACATGCCCGGCGAGCGCTGATTGCAGATAAGTCACAAAACAGTCACGCCGTGACATTGGCGATCGCTAATACGTCACGCCACAGACACGCCCGGCGAGCGTCGATTGCTTTATAAGTCACAAAACAGTCAACCCCTTACACTGGCGATCGCTAATACGTCACGCCACAGACACGCCCGGCAAGCGGCGATTGCTGATAAGTCACAAAACAGTCAACCCCTTACACTGGCGATCGCTAATACGTCACGTCACAGACACGCCCGGCGAGCGTCGATTGCTGATAAGTCACAAAACAGTCACGCCCTGACATTGGCGATCGCTAATACGTCACGTTACAGACACGCCCGGCGAGCGGCGATTGCTGATAAGTCACGTCAGAGACACGCCCTGTGATGGGCGATCACTCATACTTCACGTCAGACACACCCCGTGTGAGTGGCGATTGCTGATAAGTTATGTCACAGACATGACCAACTATTGGCGATTGCTCATACGTCACATAACAAACACGGCCTGCGAGCGGCGATTGCTGATAAGTCACAAAACAGTCACGCCCTGACATTGGCGATCGTTAATACGTCACGTCACAGACACGCCCGGGGAGCGGCGATTGCTGATAAATCACAAAACAGTTACGCCCTGACATTGGCGATCGCTAATACGTCATGTCACAGACACGCCCGGCGAGCGGCGATGGCTGATAAGTCACGTAAGAGACACGCCCTGTGATCGGCGATAACTCATACTTCACGTCAGACAGACCTCGTGTGAGCAGCAATTGCTGATAAGTTATGTCACAGACACGCCCTGACATTGGCGATCGTTAATACGTCACGTCACAGACACGCCCGGCGAGCGGCAATTGCTGATAACTCACAAAACACTCACGTCCTGACATTGGCGATAGCTAACACGTCACGTTACAGACAAGCCTGGCGAGCGGCGATTGCTGATAAGTCACGTCAGACACACCCTGTGTGAGCTATTTGACATCACAGCAGAGAGACGGGTTTGGCATTGATATGTGACATCACAGCAGAGAGACGAGTCTTGTATTGATATTTGACATCACGTCAGAGACACGCCCTGTGCTCGGCGATAGCTCATGCTTCTCGTCAGACAAACCCCGTGTGAGTGGAGATTGCTGATAAGTTATGTCACATCACATTCACGCCCTGACATTAGCGATCTCTAATAAGTCAAGTCACAGACACGCCAGGCTAGCGGCGATTGCTGATAAGTCACAAAACACTCACGTCCTGACATTGGCGATAGCTAACACGTCTCGTTAAAGACACGCCCTGTGATCGGCGATCACTCATACTTCACGTCAGACACACCCTGTGTGAGCTATTTGACATCACAGCAGAGAGACAGGTTTGGCATTGATATGTGACATCACAGCAGAGAGACGAGTCTTGTATTGATATTTGACATCACGTCAGAGACACGCCCTGTGCTCGGCGATAGCTCATACTTCACGTCAGACAAACCCCGTGTGAGTGGCGATTGCTGATAAGTTATGTCACAGACATGACCAACTATTGGCGATCGCTAATACGTCACGTCACAGACACGCCCGGCGAGCGGCGATTGCTGATAAGTTATGTCAAAGACACGGCCAGCTATTGGCGATTGCTCATACGTCACAGACACGCCCGGCGAGCGCTGATGGCTGAAAAGTCACAAAACAGTCACGCCCTGACATTGGCGATCGCTAATACGTCACGTCACAGACACGCCCAGCGAGCGGCGATTGCTAGGAAGTCACGTCAGAGACACGCCCTGTGATCGGCGATCACTCATACTTCACGTCGGACAAACCCCGTGTGAGTGGCGATTGCTGATAAGTCACAAAACAGTCAACCCCTGACATTGGCGATCGCTAATACGTCACGTCAGAGACACGCCCGGCGAGCGGCGATTGCTAGGAAGTCACGTCAGAGACACGCCCTGTGATCGGCGATCACTCATACTTCACGTCGGACACACCTCGTGTGAGCAGCGATTGCTGTTAAGTTATGTCACGGACACGCCCAACTACTGGCGATTGCTCATACGTCACATAACAAACACGGGCTGCGAGTGGCGATTGCTGATAAGTCACAAAACAGTCACGCCCTGACATTGGCGATCGTTAATACGTCACGTCACAGACACGCCCGGCGAGCGGCGATTGCTGATAAGTACCGTCAGAGACACGCCCTGTGATCGGTGATCACTCATACTTCACGTCAGACACACCCTGTGTGAGCTATTTGACATCACAGCAGAGAGACGGGTTTGGCATTGATATGTGACATCACAGTAGAGAGTCGAGTCTGGAATTAATTGTTGACATCACGTCAGAGACACGCCCTGTGCTCGGCGATAGCTCATACTTCACGTCAGACAAACCCCGTGTGAGTGGCGATTGCTGATAAGTTATGTCACAGACATGACCAACTATTGGCGATTGCTCATACGTCACATAACAAACACGGCCTGCGAGTGAAGATTGCTGATAGGTCACATCACAGTCACGCCCTGAAAATGGCGATTGCTAATAAGTCACGTCACAGACATGCCCGGCGAGCGCTGATTGCAGATAAGTCACAAAACAGTCACGCCGTGACATTGGCGATCGCTAATACGTCACGCCACAGACACGCCCGGCGAGCGTCGATTGCTGATAAGTCACAAAACAGTCAACCCCTTACACTGGCGATCGCTAATACGTCACGCCACAGACACGCCCGGCGAGCGGCGATTGCTGATAAGTCACAAAACAGTCAACCCCTTACACTGGCGATCGCTAATACGTCACGTCACAGACACGCCCGGCGAGCGTCGATTGCTGATAAGTCACAAAACAGTCACGCCCTGACATTGGCGATCGCTAATACGTCACGTTACAGACACGCCCGGCGAGCGGCGATTGCTGATAAGTCACGTCAGAGACACGCCCTGTGATGGGCGATCACTCATACTTCACGTCAGACACACCCCGTGTGAGTGGCGATTGCTGATAAGTTATGTCAAAGACACGCCCAACTAATGGCGATTGCTCATACAGGCCGTAACAAACACGGCCTGCGAGTGAAGATTGCTGATAAGTCACAAAACAGTCACGCCCTGACATTGGCGATCACTAATACGTCACGTCACAGACACGCCCGGCGAGCAGCGATTGCTGATAAGTCACGTCAGAGACACGCCCTGTGCTCGGTGATAGCTCATACTTCACGTCGGACAGACCTCGTGTGAGCAGCCATTGCTGATAAGTCACGTCAGAGACACGCCCTGTGATCGGCGATCACTCATACTTCACGTCAGACACACCCTGTGTGAGCTATTTGACATCACAGCAGAGAGACGGGTTTGGCATTGATATGTGACATCACAGCAGAGAGACGAGTCTTGTATTGATATTTGACATCACGTCAGAGACACGCCCTGTGCTCGGCGATAGCTCATACTTCACGTCAGACAAACCCCGTGTGAGTGGAGAATGGTGATAAGTTATGTCACATCACAGTCACGCCCTGACATTAGCGATCTCTAATAAGTCAAGTCACAGACACGCCAGGCTAGCGGCGATTGCTGATAAGTCACAAAACAGTCAACCCCTTACACTGGCGATCGCTAATACGTCACGTCACAGACACGCCCGGCGAGCGGGGATTGCTGATAAGTCACGTCAGAGACACGCCCAACTATTGGCGATTCCTCATACGTCACATAACAAACACGGCCTGCGAGTGGCGACTGCTGATAACTCACAAAACACTCACGTCCTGACATTGGCGATAGCTAACACGTCTCGTTAAAGACACGCCCTGTGATCGGCGATCACTCATACTTCACGTCAGACACACCCTGTGTGAGCTATTTGACATCACAGCAGAGAGACAGGTTTGGCATTGATATGTGACATCACAGTAGAGAGTCGAGTCTGGAATTAATTGTTGACATCACAGCAGAGAGACGAGTCTTGTATTGATATTTGACATCACGTCAGAGACACGCCCTGTGCTCGGCGATAGCTCATACTTCACGTCAGACAAACCCCGTGTGAGTGGCGATTGCTGATAAGTTATGTCACAGACATGACCAACTATTGGCGATTGCTCATACGTCACATAACAAACACGGCCTGCGAGTGAAGATTGCTGATAGGTCACATCACAGTCACGCCCTGAAAATGGCGATTGCTAATAAGTCACGTCACAGACATGCCCGGTGAGCGCTGATTGCAGATAAGTCACAAAACAGTCATGCCATGACATTGGCGATCGCTAATACGTCACGCCACAGACACGCCCGGCGTGCGGCGATTGCTGATAAGTCACGTCAGAGACACGCCCTGTGATCGGTGATGACTCAAACTTCACGTCAGACACACCCCGTGTGAGCAGCCATTGCTGATAAGTTATGTCACAGACACGCCCAACTACTGGCGATTGCTCATACGTCACATAACAAACACGGCCTGCGAGTGGCGATTGCTGATAAGTCACAGAACAGTCACGCCCTGACATTGGCGATCGTTAATACGTCACGTCACAGACACGCCCGGGGAGCGGCGATTGCTGATAAGTCACATTACAGTCACGCCCTGAAAATGGCGATTGCTAATAAGTCACGTCACAGGCATGCCCGGTGAGCGCTGATTGCAGATAAGTCACAAAACAGTCACGCCGTGACATTGGCGATCGCTAATACGTCACGCCACAGACACGCCCGGCGAGCGTCGATTGCTGATAAGTCACAAAACAGTCAACCCCTTACACTGGCGATCGCTAATACGTCACGCCACAGACACGCCCGGCGAGCGGCGATTGCTGATAAGTCACAAAACAGTCAACCCCTTACACTGGCGATCGCTAATACGTCACGTCACAGACACGCCCGGCGAGCGTCGATTGCTGATAAGTCACAAAACAGTCACGCCCTGACATTGGCGATCGCTAATACGTCACGTTACAGACACGCCCGGCGAGCGGCGATTGCTGATAAGTCACATCACAGTCACGCCCTGACATTGGCGATCGCTAATACGTCACGTCACAGACACGCCCGGCGAGCGGCGATTGCTGATAAGTTATGTCAAAGACACGCCCAGCTATTGGCGATTGCTCATACGTCACAGACACGCCCGGCGAGCGCTGATGGCTGAAAAGTCACAAAACAGTCACGCCCTGACATTGGCGATCGCTAATACGTCACGTCACAGACACGCCCAGCGAGCGGCGATTGCTAGGAAGTCACGTCAGAGACACGCCCTGTGATCGGCGATCACTCATACTTCACGTCGGACAAACCCCGTGTGAGTGGCGATTGCTGATAAGTCACAAAACAGTCAACCCCTGACATTGGCGATCGCTAATACGTCACGTCAGAGACACGCCCGGCGAGCGGCGATTGCTAGGAAGTCACGTCAGAGACACGCCCTGTGATCGGCGATCACTCATACTTCACGTCGGACACACCTCGTGTGAGCAGCGATTGCTGTTAAGTTATGTCACGGACACGCCCAACTACTGGCGATTGCTCATACGTCACATAACAAACACGGGCTGCGAGTGGCGATTGCTGATAAGTCACAAAACAGTCACGCCCTGACATTGGCGATCGTTAATACGTCACGTCACAGACACGCCCGGCGAGCGGCGATTGCTGATAAGTACCGTCAGAGACACGCCCTGTGATCGGTGATCACTCATACTTCACGTCAGACACACCCTGTGTGAGCTATTTGACATCACAGCAGAGAGACGGGTTTGGCATTGATATGTGACATCACAGTAGAGAGTCGAGTCTGGAATTAATTGTTGACATCACGTCAGAGACACGCCCTGTGCTCGGCGATAGCTCATACTTCACGTCAGACAAACCCCGTGTGAGTGGCGATTGCTGATAAGTTATGTCACAGACATGACCAACTATTGGCGATTGCTCATACGTCACATAACAAACACGGCCTGCGAGTGAAGATTGCTGATAGGTCACATCACAGTCACGCCCTGAAAATGGCGATTGCTAATAAGTCACGTCACAGACATGCCCGGCGAGCGCTGATTGCAGATAAGTCACAAAACAGTCACGCCGTGACATTGGCGATCGCTAATACGTCACGCCACAGACACGCCCGGCGAGCGTCGATTGCTGATAAGTCACAAAACAGTCAACCCCTTACACTGGCGATCGCTAATACGTCACGCCACAGACACGCCCGGCGAGCGGCGATTGCTGATAAGTCACAAAACAGTCAACCCCTTACACTGGCGATCGCTAATACGTCACGTCACAGACACGCCCGGCGAGCGTCGATTGCTGATAAGTCACAAAACAGTCACGCCCTGACATTGGCGATCGCTAATACGTCACGTTACAGACACGCCCGGCGAGCGGCGATTTCTGATAAGTCACGTCAGAGACACGCCCTGTGATGGGCGATCACTCATACTTCACGTCAGACACACCCCGTGTGAGTGGCGATTGCTGATAAGTTATGTCAAAGACACGCCCAACTAATGGCGATTGCTCATACAGGCCGTAACAAACACGGCCTGCGAGTGAAGATTGCTGATAAGTCACAAAACAGTCACGCCCTGACATTGGCGATCACTAATACGTCACGTCACAGACACGCCCGGCGAGCAGCGATTGCTGATAAGTCACGTCAGAGACACGCCCTGTGCTCGGTGATAGCTCATACTTCACGTCGGACAGACCTCGTGTGAGCAGCCATTGCTGATAAGTCACGTCAGAGACACGCCCTGTGATCGGCGATCACTCATACTTCACGTCAGACACACCCTGTGTGAGCTATTTGACATCACAGCAGAGAGACGGGTTTGGCATTGATATGTGACATCACAGCAGAGAGACGAGTCTTGTATTGATATTTGACATCACGTCAGAGACACGCCCTGTGCTCGGCGATAGCTCATACTTCACGTCAGACAAACCCCGTGTGAGTGGAGAATGGTGATAAGTTATGTCACATCACAGTCACGCCCTGACATTAGCGATCTCTAATAAGTCAAGTCACAGACACGCCAGGCTAGCGGCGATTGCTGATAAGTCACAAAACAGTCAACCCCTTACACTGGCGATCGCTAATACGTCACGTCACAGACACGCCCGGCGAGCGGGGATTGCTGATAAGTCACGTCAGAGACACGCCCAACTATTGGCGATTCCTCATACGTCACATAACAAACACGGCCTGCGAGTGGCGACTGCTGATAACTCACAAAACACTCACGTCCTGACATTGGCGATAGCTAACACGTCTCGTTAAAGACACGCCCTGTGATCGGCGATCACTCATACTTCACGTCAGACACACCCTGTGTGAGCTATTTGACATCACAGCAGAGAGACAGGTTTGGCATTGATATGTGACATCACAGTAGAGAGTCGAGTCTGGAATTAATTGTTGACATCACAGCAGAGAGACGAGTCTTGTATTGATATTTGACATCACGTCAGAGACACGCCCTGTGCTCGGCGATAGCTCATACTTCACGTCAGACAAACCCCGTGTGAGTGGCGATTGCTGATAAGTTATGTCACAGACATGACCAACTATTGGCGATTGCTCATACGTCACATAACAAACACGGCCTGCGAGTGAAGATTGCTGATAGGTCACATCACAGTCACGCCCTGAAAATGGCGATTGCTAATAAGTCACGTCACAGACATGCCCGGTGAGCGCTGATTGCAGATAAGTCACAAAACAGTCATGCCATGACATTGGCGATCGCTAATACGTCACGCCACAGACACGCCCGGCGTGCGGCGATTGCTGATAAGTCACGTCAGAGACACGCCCTGTGATCGGTGATGACTCAAACTTCACGTCAGACACACCCCGTGTGAGCAGCCATTGCTGATAAGTTATGTCACAGACACGCCCAACTACTGGCGATTGCTCATACGTCACATAACAAACACGGCCTGCGAGTGGCGATTGCTGATAAGTCACAGAACAGTCACGCCCTGACATTGGCGATCGTTAATACGTCACGTCACAGACACGCCCGGGGAGCGGCGATTGCTGATAAGTCACATTACAGTCACGCCCTGAAAATGGCGATTGCTAATAAGTCACGTCACAGGCATGCCCAGTGAGCGCTGATTGCAAATAAGTCACAAAACAGTCACGCCGTGACATTGGCGATCGCTAATACGTCACGCCACAGACACGCCCGGCGAGCGTCGATTGCTGATAAGTCACAAAACAGTCAACCCCTTACACTGGCGATCGCTAATACGTCACGCCACAGACACGCCCGGCGAGCGGCGATTGCTGATAAGTCACAAAACAGTCAACCCCTTACACTGGCGATCGCTAATACGTCACGTCACAGACACGCCCGGCGAGCGTCGATTGCTGATAAGTCACAAAACAGTCACGCCCTGACATTGGCGATCGCTAATACGTCACGTTACAGACACGCCCGGCGAGCGGCGATTGCTGATAAGTCACATCACAGTCACGCCCTGACATTGGCGATCGCTAATACGTCACGTCACAGACACGCCCGGCGAGCGGCGATTGCTGATAAGTTATGTCAAAGACACGCCCAGCTATTGGCGATTGCTCATACGTCACAGACACGCCCGGCGAGCGCTGATGGCTGAAAAGTCACAAAACAGTCACGCCCTGACATTGGCGATCGCTAATACGTCACGTCACAGACACGCCCAGCGAGCGGCGATTGCTAGGAAGTCACGTCAGAGACACGCCCTGTGATCGGCGATCACTCATACTTCACGTCGGACAAACCCCGTGTGAGTGGCGATTGCTGATAAGTCACAAAACAGTCAACCCCTGACATTGGCGATCGCTAATACGTCACGTCAGAGACACGCCCGGCTAGCGGCGATTGCTAGGAAGTCACGTCAGAGACACGCCCTGTGATCGGCGATCACTCATACTTCACGTCGGACACACCTCGTGTGAGCAGCGATTGCTGTTAAGTTATGTCACGGACACGCCCAACTACTGGCGATTGCTCATACGTCACATAACAAACACGGGCTGCGAGTGGCGATTGCTGATAAGTCACAAAACAGTCACGCCCTGACATTGGCGATCGTTAATACGTCACGTCACAGACACGCCCGGCGAGCGGCGATTGCTGATAAGTACCGTCAGAGACACGCCCTGTGATCGGTGATCACTCATACTTCACGTCAGACACACCCTGTGTGAGCTATTTGACATCACAGCAGAGAGACGGTTTGGCATTGATATGTGACATCACAGTAGAGAGTCGAGTCTGGAATTAATTGTTGACATCACGTCAGAGACACGCCCTGTGCTCGGCGATAGCTCATACTTCACGTCAGACAAACCCCGTGTGAGTGGCGATTGCTGATAAGTTATGTCACAGACATGACCAACTATTGGCGATTGCTCATACGTCACATAACAAACACGGCCTGCGAGTGAAGATTGCTGATAGGTCACATCACAGTCACGCCCTGAAAATGGCGATTGCTAATAAGTCACGTCACAGACATGCCCGGCGAGCGCTGATTGCAGATAAGTCACAAAACAGTCACGCCGTGACATTGGCGATCGCTAATACGTCACGCCACAGACACGCCCGGCGAGCGTCGATTGCTGATAAGTCACAAAACAGTCAACCCCTTACACTGGCGATCGCTAATACGTCACGCCACAGACACGCCCGGCGAGCGGCGATTGCTGATAAGTCACAAAACAGTCAACCCCTTACACTGGCGATCGCTAATACGTCACGTCACAGACACGCCCGGCGAGCGTCGATTGCTGATAAGTCACAAAACAGTCACGCCCTGACATTGGCGATCGCTAATACGTCACGTTACAGACACGCCCGGCGAGCGGCGATTTCTGATAAGTCACGTCAGAGACACGCCCTGTGATGGGCGATCACTCATACTTCACGTCAGACACACCCCGTGTGAGTGGCGATTGCTGATAAGTTATGTCACAGACATGACCAACTATTGGCGATTGCTCATACGTCACATAACAAACACGGCCTGCGAGCGGCGATTGCTGATAAGTCACAAAACAGTCACGCCCTGACATTGGCGATCGTTAATACGTCACGTCACAGACACGCCCGGGGAGCGGCGATTGCTGATAAATCACAAAACAGTTACGCCCTGACATTGGCGATCGCTAATACGTCATGTCACAGACACGCCCGGCGAGCGGCGATGGCTGATAAGTCACGTAAGAGACACGCCCTGTGATCGGCGATAACTCATACTTCACGTCAGACAGACCTCGTGTGAGCAGCAATTGCTGATAAGTTATGTCACAGACACGCCCTGACATTGGCGATCGTTAATACGTCACGTCACAGACACGCCCGGCGAGCGGCAATTGCTGATAACTCACAAAACACTCACGTCCTGACATTGGCGATAGCTAACACGTCACGTTACAGACACGCCTGGCGAGCGGCGATTGCTGATAAGTCACGTCAGACACACCCTGTGTGAGCTATTTGACATCACAGCAGAGAGACGGGTTTGGCATTGATATGTGACATCACAGCAGAGAGACGAGTCTTGTATTGATATTTGACATCACGTCAGAGACACGCCCTGTGCTCGGCGATAGCTCATGCTTCTCGTCAGACAAACCCCGTGTGAGTGGAGATTGCTGATAAGTTATGTCACATCACAGTCACGCCCTGACATTAGCGATCTCTAATAAGTCAAGTCACAGACACGCCAGGCTAGCGGCGATTGCTGATAAGTCACAAAACACTCACGTCCTGACATTGGCGATAGCTAACACGTCTCGTTAAAGACACGCCCTGTGATCGGCGATCACTCATACTTCACGTCAGACACACCCTGTGTGAGCTATTTGACATCACAGCAGAGAGACAGGTTTGGCATTGATATGTGACATCACAGCAGAGAGACGAGTCTTGTATTGATATTTGACATCACGTCAGAGACACGCCCTGTGCTCGGCGATAGCTCATACTTCACGTCAGACAAACCCCGTGTGAGTGGCGATTGCTGATAAGTTATGTCACAGACATGACCAACTATTGGCGATTGCTCATACGTCACATAACAAACACGGCCTGCGAGTGAAGATTGCTGATAGGTCACATCACAGTCACGCCCTGAAAATGGCGATTGCTAATAAGTCACGTCACAGACATGCCCGGTGAGCGCTGATTGCAGATAAGTCACAAAACAGTCACGCCGTGACATTGGCGATCGCTAATACGTCACGCCACAGACACGCCCGGCGAGCGGCGATTGCTGATAAGTCACGTCAGAGACACGCCCTGTGATCGGTGATCACTCAAACTTCACGTCAGACACACCCCGTGTGAGCAGCCATTGCTGATAAGTTATGTCACAGACACGCCCAACTACTGGCGATTGCTCATACGTCACATAACAAACACGGCCTGCGAGTGGCGATTGCTGATAAGTCACAAAACAGTCACGCCCTGACATTGGCGATCGTTAATACGTCACCTCACAGACACGCCCGGGGAGCGGCGATTGCTGATAAGTCACAAAACAGTCACGCCATGACATTGGCGATTGCTAATACGTCACGTCACAGACACGCCAGGCGAGCGGCGATTGCTGATACGTTATGTCAAAGACACGCCCAGCTATTGGCGATTGCTCATATGTCACATAACAAACACGGCCTGCGAGTGGCGATTGCTGATAAGTCACATCACAGTCACGCCCTGACATTGGCGATCGCTAATACGTCACGTCACAGACACGCCCGGCGAGCGGCGATTGCTGATAAGTTATGTCAAAGACACGGCCAGCTATTGGCGATTGCTCATACGTCACAGACACGCCCGGCGAGCGCTGATGGCTGAAAAGTCACAAAACAGTCACGCCCTGACACTGGCGATCGCTAATACGTCACGTCACAGACACGCCCAGCGAGCGGCGATTGCTGATAAGTCACAAAACAGTCAACCCCTTACATTGGCGATCGCTAATACGTCACGTCAGAGACACGCCCGGCGAGCGGCGATTGCTAGGAAGTCACGTCAGAGACACGCCCTGTGATCGGCGATCACTCATACTTCACGTCGGACAAACCCCGTGTGAGTGGCGATTGCTGATAAGTCACAAAACAGTCAACCCCTTACATTGGCGATCGCTAATACGTCACGTCAGAGACACGCCCGGCGAGCGGCGATTGCTTTGAAGTCACGTCAGAGACACGCCCTGTGATCGGCGATCACTCATACTTCACGTCGGACACACCTCGTGTGAGCAGCGATTGCTGTTAAGTTATGTCACGGACACGCCCAACTACTGGCGATTGCTCATACGTCACATAACAAACACGGGCTGCGAGTGGCGATTGCTGATAAGTCACAAAACAGTCACGCCCTGACATTGGCGATCGTTAATACGTCACGTCACAGACACGCCCGGCGAGCGGCGATTGCTGATAAGTACCGTCAGAGACACGCCCTGTGATCGGCGATCACTCATACTTCACGTCAGACACACCCTGTGTGAGCTATTTGACATCACAGCAGAGACACAGGTTTGGCATTGATATGTGACATCACAGTAGAGAGAGAAGTCTAGAATTGCTATTTGAAATCACAGTAGAGACACGCCCTGTGCTCGGCGATAGCTCATACTTCACGTCAGACAAACCCCGTGTGAGTGGCGATTGCTGATAAGTCACAAAACAGTCAACCCCTTACATTGGCGATTGCTGATAAGTTATGTCAAAGACACGCCCAGCTATTGGCGATTGCTCATACGTCACATAACAAACACGGCCTGCGAGTAGCGATTGCTGATAAGTCACATCACAGTCACACCGTGACATTGGCGATCGCTAATACGTCACGTCACAGACACGCTCGGCGAGCGGCGATTGCTGATAAGTTATGTCAAAGACACGCCCAACTAATGGCGATTGCTCATACAGGCCGTAACAAACACGGCCTGCGAGTGAAGATTGCTGATAAGTCACAAAACAGTCACGCCCTGACATTGGCGATCACTAATACGTCACGTCACAGACACGCCCGGCGAGCAGCGATTGCTGATAAGTCACGTCAGAGACACGCCCTGTGCTCGGTGATAGCTCATACTTCACGTCGGACAGACCTTGTGTGAGTGGCGATCGCCAATACGTCACGTCACAGACACGCCCGGCGAGCGGCGATGGCTGATAAGTCACGTGAGAGACACGCCCTATGATCGGCGATCACTCATACATCACGTCAGACACACCCCGTGTGAGATTGATATCAGTGTGCAGGAGCCCAGGAACACATCCAAGACCTGAAACATAAGGAGAGTGGAAAGAAAGCGCTGTGAAATCTGGAGGGAACCTCCAGGTTTCCACGCCAGCTGTGATGGATGCTTACAAGCGGGTGAGATGGATATCAGAGTGCAGGAGCCCAGGAACAGATCCAAGACCTGAAACACAAGGAGATTGGAAAGAAAGCGTTGTGAAATCTGGAGGGAACCTCGAGGTTTCCACGCCTGCTGTGATGGATGCTTACAAGCGGGTGAGATGGATATCAGAGTGCAGGAGCCCAGGAACAGGTCCAAGACCTGAAACACAAGGAGATTGGAAAGAAAGCGCTGTGAAATCTGGAGGGAACCTCCAGGTTTCCACGCCAGCTGTGATGGATGCTTACAAGCGGGTGAGATGGATATCAGACTGCAGGAGCCCAGGAACAGGTCCAAGACCTGAAACACAAGGAGATTGGAAAGAAAGCGTTGTGAAATCTGGAGGAAACCTCCAGGTTTCCACGCCGGCTGTGATGGATGCTTACAAGCGGGTGAGATGGATATGAGAGTGCAGGAGCCCAGGAATAAATCCAAGACCTGAATCATAAGGAGACTGGAAAGAAAGCGTTGTGAAATCTGGAGGGAACCTCTAGGTTTCCACGCCTGCTGTGATGGATGCTTACAAGCAGGTGAGATGGATATCAGAGTGCAGGAGCCCAGGAACAGGTCCTAGACCTGAAACACAAGGAGATTGGAAACAAAGCGTTTTGAAATCTGGAGGGAACTTCCAGGTTTCCACGCCTGCTGTGATGGATGCTTACAAGCGGGTGAGATGGATATCAGAGTGCAGGAGCCCAGGAACAGATCCAAGACCTGAAACATAAGGAGACTGGAAACAAAGCGTTGTGAAATCTGGAGGGAAACCCCAGGTTTCCACGCCTGCTGTGATGGATGCTTACAAGCGTGTGAGATGGATACCAGAGTGCAGGAGCCCAGGAAAAGGTCCAAGACCTGAAACATAAGGAGATTGGAAAGAAAGCGTTGTGAAATCTGGAGGGAACCTCCAGGTTTCCACGCCGGCTGTGATGGATAATTACAAGCGGGTGAGATGGATATCAGTGTGCAGGAGCCCAGGAACAGATCCAAGACCTGAAACACAAGGAGAGTGGAAAGAAAGCGTTGTGAAATCTGGAGGGAACCTCCAGGTTTCCACGCCGGCTGTGATCGATGATTACAAGCGGGTGAGATGGATATCAGAGTGCAGGAGCCCAGGAAAAGGTCCAAGACCTGAAACATAAGGAGATTGGAAAGAAAGCGTTGTGAAATCTGGAGGGAACCTCCAGGTTTCCACGCCGGCTGTGATCGATGATTACAAGCGGGTGAGATGGATATCAGAGTGCAGGAGCCCAGGAACAGATCCAAGACCTGAAACACAAGGAGAGTGGAAAGAAAGCGTTGTGAAATCTGGAGGGAACCTCCAAGTTTCCAAGCCGCTGTCATGGATGCTTACAAGCGGGTGAGATGGATATCAGTGTGCAGGAGCCCAGGAACAGATCCAAGACCTGAAACACAAGGAGAGTGGAAAGAAAGCGTTGTGAAATCTGGAGGGAACCTCCAGGTTTCCACGCCGGCTGTGATGGATGCTTACAAGCGGGCGAGATGGATATCAGAGTGCAGGAGCCAAGGAACAGGTCCAAGACCTGAAACATATGGAGTTTGGAAAGAAAGCGTTGAGAAATCTGGAGGGAACCTCCAGGTTTCCACGTCAGCTGTGATGGATGCTTACAAGCGGGTGAGATGGATATCAGAGTGCAGGAGCCCAGGAACAGGTCCAAGACCTGAAACACAAGGAGAGTGGAAACAAAGCGTTGTGAAATCTGGAGGGAACCTCCAGGTTTCCACGCCTGCTGTGATGGATGCTTACAAGCGGGTGAGATGGATATGAGAGTGCAGGAGCCCAGGAATAAATCCAAGACCTGAATCATAAGGAGACTGGAAAGAAAGCGTTGTGAAATCTGGAGGGAACCTCTAGGTTTCCACGCCTGCTGTGATGGATGCTTACAAGCAGGTGAGATGGATATCAGAATGCAGGAGCCCAGGAACAGGTCCTAGACCTGAAACACAAGGAGATTGGAAACAAAGCGTTTTGAAATCTGGAGGGAACTTCCAGGTTTCCACGCCTGCTGTGATGGATGCTTACAAGCGGGTGAGATGGATATCAGAGTGCAGGAGCCCAGGAACAGATCCAAGACCTGAAACATAAGGAGACTGGAAACAAAGCGTTGTGAAATCTGGAGGGAAACCCCAGGTTTCCACGCCTGCTGTGATGGATGCTTACAAGCGTGTGAGATGGATACCAGAGTGCAGGAGCCCAGGAAAAGGTCCAAGACCTGAAACATAAGGAGATTGGAAAGAAAGCGTTGTGAAATCTGGAGGGAACCTCCAGGTTTCCACGCCGGCTGTGATGGATAATTACAAGCGGGTGAGATGGATATCAGTGTGCAGGAGCCCAGGAACAGATCCAAGACCTGAAACACAAGGAGAGTGGAAAGAAAGCGTTGTGAAATCTGGAGGGAACCTCCAGGTTTCCACGCCGGCTGTGATCGATGATTACAAGCGGGTGAGATGGATATCAGAGTGCAGGAGCCCAGGAAAAGGTCCAAGACCTGAAACATAAGGAGATTGGAAAGAAAGCGTTGTGAAATCTGGAGGGAACCTCCAGGTTTCCACGCCGGCTGTGATCGATGATTACAAGCGGGTGAGATGGATATCAGAGTGCAGGAGCCCAGGAACAGGTCCAAGACCTGAAACACAAGGAGACTGGAAACAAAGCGTTGTGAAATCTGGAGGGAACCTCCAGGTTTCCACGCCTGCTGTGATGGATGCTTACAAGCGGGTGAGATGGATATCAGAGTGCAGGAGCCCAGGAAAAGGTCCAAGACCTGAAACACAAGGAGACTGGAAACAAAGCGTTTTGAAATCTGGAGGGAACCTCCAGGTTTCCACGCCAGCTGTGATGGATGCTTACAAGCGGGTGAGATGGATATCAGAGTGCAGGAGCCCAGGAACAGATCCTAGACCTGAAACACAAGGAGACTGGAAACAAAGCGTTTTGAAATCTGGAGGGAACCTCCAGGTTTCCACGCCTGCTGTGATGGATGCTTACAAGCGGGTGAGATGGATATCAGAGTGCAGGAGCCCAGGAAAAATCCAAGACCTGAATCATAAGGAGAGTGGAAACAAAGCGTTGTGAAATCTGGAGGGAACCTCCAGGTTTCCACGCCTGCTGTGATGGATGCTTACAAGCGGGTGAGATGGATATCAGAGTGCAGGAGCCCAGGAACAAATCCAAGACCTGAATCATAAGGAGAGTGGAAACAAAGCGTTGTGAAATCTGGAGGGAACCTCCAGGTTTCCACGCCGGCTGTGATGGGTGCTTACAAGCGGGTGAGATGTATATCAGAGTGCAGGAGCCCAGGAACAGGTCCAAGAGCTGAAACACAACGGGATTGGAAAGAAAGCGTTGTGAAATCTGGAGGAAACCTCGAGGTTTCCACGCCGGCTGTGATGGATGCTTACAAGCGGGTGAGATGGATATCAGAGTGCAGGAGCCCAGGAACAGGTCCAAGACCTGAATCACAAGGAGAGTGGAAACAAAGCGTTGTGAAATCTGGAGGGAACCTCCAGGTTTCCACGCCTGCTGTGATGGATGCTTACAAGCGGGTGAGATGGATATCAGAGTGCAGGAGCCCAGGAACAGATCCAAGACCTGAAACAGAAGGAGATTGGAAACAAAGTTTTGTGAAATGTGGAGGGAACCTACAGGTTTCCACGCCTTCTGTGATGGATGCTTAAGAGCGGGTGAGATGGATATCAGAGTGCAGGAGCCCAGGAACAGGTCCAAGACCTGAAACATATGGAGTTTGGAAAGAAAGCGTTGTGAAATCTGGAGGGAACCTCCAGGTTTCCACGTCAGCTGTGATGGATGCTTACAAGCGGGTGAGATGGATATCAGAGTGCAGGAGCCCAGGAACAAATCCAAGACCTGAAACACAAGGAGATTGGAAAGAAAGCGTTGTGAAATCTGGAGGGAACCTCGAGGTTTCCACGCCGGCTGTGATGGATGCTTACAAGCGGGTGAGATGGATATCAGAGTGCAGGAGCCCAGGAACAGGTCCAAGACCTGAAACAGAAGGAGATTGGAAAGAAAGCGTTGTGAAATCTGGAGGGAACCTCCAGGTTTCCACGCCTGCTGTGATGGATGCTTACAAGCAGGTGAGATGGATATCAGAGTGCAGGAGCCCAGGAACAGGTCCTAGACCTGAAACACAAGGAGATTGGAAACAAAGCGTTTTGAAATCTGGAGGGAACTTCCAGGTTTCCACGCCTGCTGTGATGGATGCTTACAAGCGGGTGAGATGGATATCAGAGTGCAGGAGCCCAGGAACAGGTCCAAGACCTGAAACACAAGGAGATTGGAAAGAAAGCGTTGTGAAATCTGGAGGGAACTCCAGGTTTCCACGCCTGCTGTGATGGATGCTTACAAGCGGGTGAGATGGATATCAGAGTGCAGGAGCCCAGGAACAGGTCCAAGACCTGAAACACAAGGAGATTGGAAAGAAAGCGTTGTGAAATCTGGAGGGAACCTCCAGGTTTCCACGCCTGCTGTGATGGATAATTACAAGCGGGTGAGATGGATATCAGAGTGCAGGAGCCCAGGAAAAGGTCCAAGACCTGAAACATAAGGAGATTGGAAAGAAAGCGTTGTGAAATCTGGAGGGAACCTCCAGGTTTCCACGCCGGCTGTGATGGATAATTACAAGCGGGTGAGATGGATATCAGTGTGCAGGAGCCCAGGAACAGATCCAAGACCTGAAACACAAGGAGAGTGGAAAGAAAGCGTTGTGAAATCTGGAGGGAACCTCCAGGTTTCCACGCCGGCTGTGATGGATGATTACAAGCGGGTGAGATGGATATCAGTGTGCAGGAGCCCAGGAACAGATCCAAGACCTGAAACACAAGGAGAGTGGAAAGAAAGCGTTGTGAAATCTGGAGGGAACCTCCAGGTTTCCACGCCGGCTGTGATGATGTTACAAGCGGGTGAGATGGATATCAGAGTGCAGGAGCCCAGGAACAGATCCAAGACCTGAAACACAAGGAGAGTGGAAAGAAAGCGTTGTGAAATCTGGAGGGAACCTCCAAGTTTCCACGCTGCTGTGATGGATGCTTACAAGCGGGTGAGATGGATATCAGTGTGCAGGAGCCCAGGAACAGATCCAAGACCTGAACACAAGGAGATGGAAGAAAGCGTTGTGAAATCTGGAGGGAACCTCCAGGTTTCCACGCCAGCTGTGATGGATGCTTACAAGCGGGTGAGATGGATATCAGAGTGCAGGAGCCCAGGAACAGGTCCAAGACCTGAAACACAAGGAGACTGGAAACAAAGCGTTTTGAAATCTGGAGGGAACCTCCAGGTTTCCACGCCAGCTGTGATGGATGCTTACAAGCGGGTGAGATGGATATCAGAGTGCAGGAGCCCAGGAAAAATCCAAGACCTGAATCATAAGGAGAGTGGAAACAAAGCGTTGTGAAATCTGGAGGGAACCTCCAGGTTTCCACGCCTGCTGTGATGGATGCTTACAAGCGGGTGAGATGGATATCAGAGTGCAGGAGCCCAGGAACAGGTCCAAGACCTGAAACACAAGGAGATGGAAACAAAGCGTTTGAAATCTGGAGGGAACCTCCAGGTTTCCACGCAGCTGTGATGGATGCTTACAAGCGGGTGAGATGGATATCAGAGTGCAGGAGCCCAGGAACAGGTCCAAGACCTGAAACAGAAGGAGATTGGAAAGAAAGCGTTGTGAAATCTGGAGGGAACCTCCAGGTTTCCACGCAGCTGTGATGGATGATTACAAGCGGGTGAGATGGATATCAGGTGCAGGAGCCCAGGAACAATCCAAGACCTGAAACACAAGGAGATTGGAAAGAAAGCGTTGTGAAATCTGGAGGGAACCTCCAGGTTTCCACGCCGGCTGTGATGGATGCTTACAAGCGGGTGAGATGGATATCAGAGTGCAGGAGCCCAGGAACAAATCCAAGACCTGAAACACAAGGAGATTGGAAAGAAAGCGTTGTGAAATCTGGAGGGAACCTCCAGGTTTCCACGCCGGCTGTGATGGATGCTTACAAGCGGGTGAGATGGATATCAGAGTGCAGGAGCCCAGGAACAGATCCAAGACCTGAAACACAAGGAGAGTGGAAAGAAAGCGTTGTGAAATCTGGAGGGAACCTCCAGGTTTCCACGCCTGCTGTGATGGATGCTTACAAGCGGGTGAGATGGATATCAGAGTGCAGGAGCCCAGGAACAGGTCCAAGACCTGAAACATAGGAGTTGGAAAGAAAGCGTTGTGAAATCTGGAGGGAACCTCCAGGTTTCCACGTCAGCTGTGATGGATGCTTACAAGCGGGTGAGATGGATATCAGAGTGCAGGAGCCCAGGAACAGGTCCAAGACCTGAAACACAAGGAGATTGGAAAGAAAGCGTTGTGAAATCTGGAGGAACCTCCAGGTTTCCACGCCGCTGTGATGGATGCTTACAAGCGGGTGAGATGGATATCAGAGTGCAGGAGCCCAGGAACAGGTCCAAGACCTGAATCATAAGGAGATTGGAAAGAAAGCGTTGTGAAATCTGGAGGGAACCTCCAGGTTTCCACGCCGCTGTGATGGATCTTACAAGCGGGTGAGATGGATATCAGAGTGCAGGAGCCCAGGAACAGATCCAAGACCTGAAACACAAGGAGAGTGGAAAGAAAGCGTTGTGAAATCTGGAGGGAACCTCCAGGTTTCCACGCCTGCTGTGATGGATGCTTACAAGCGGGTGAGATGGATATCAGAGTGCAGGAGCCCAGGAACAGATCCAAGACCTGAAACACAAGGAGAGTGGAAAGAAAGCGTTGTGAAATCTGGAGGGAACCTCCAGGTTTCCACGCCTGCTGTGATGGATGCTTACAAGCGGGTGAGATGGATATCAGAGTGCAGGAGCCCAGGAACAGGTCCAAGACCTGAAACATAGGAGATTGGAAAGAAAGCGTTGTGAAATCTGGAGGGAACCTCCAGGTTTCCACGCCGCTGTGATGGATGCTTACAAGCGGGTGAGATGGATATCAGAGTGCAGGAGCCCAGGAACAGGTCCAAGACCTGAAACACAAGGAGATGGAAACAAAGCGTTTGAAATCTGGAGGGAACCTCCAGGTTTCCACGCCGCTGTGATGGATGCTTACAAGCGGGTGAGATGGATATCAGAGTGCAGGAGCCCAGGAACAGGTCCAAGACCTGAAACACAAGGAGATGGAAACAAAGCGTTTGAAATCTGGAGGGAACCTCCAGGTTTCCACGCCGCTGTGATGGATGCTTACAAGCGGGTGAGATGGATATCAGAGTGCAGGAGCCCAGGAACAGATCCAAGACCTGAAACAAAGGAGATGGAAAAAAGCGTTGTGAAATCTGGAGGGAACCTCCAGGTTTCCACGCCGCTGTGATGGATGCTTACAAGCGGGTGAGATGGATATCAGAGTGCAGGAGCCCAGGAACAGATCCAAGACCTGAAACACAAGGAGATGGAAAGAAAGCGTTGTGAAATCTGGAGGGAACCTCCAGGTTTCCACGCCGGCTGTGATGGATGCTTACAAGCGGGTGAGATGGATATCAGAGTGCAGGAGCCCAGGAACAGGTCCAAGACCTGAAACACAAGGAGATTGGAAAGAAAGCGTTGTGAAATCTGGAGGGAACCTCCAGGTTTCCACGCCGGCTGTGATGGATGTTACAAGCGGGTGAGATGGATATCAGTGTGCAGGAGCCCAGGAACAGATCCAAGACCTGAAACACAAGGAGAGTGGAAAGAAAGCGTTGTGAAATCTGGAGGGAACCTCCAGGTTTCCACGCCGGCTGTGATGGATGCTTACAAGCGGGTGAGATGGATATCAGAGTGCAGGAGCCCAGGAACAGATCCAAGACCTGAAACACAAGGAGAGTGGAAAGAAAGCGTTGTGAAATCTGGAGGGAACCTCCAAGTTTCCACGCCTGCTGTGATGGATGCTTACAAGCGGGTGAGATGGATATCAGAGTGCAGGAGCCCAGGAACAGTCCAAGACCTGAAACACAAGGAGATGGAAAGAAAGCGTTGTGAAATCTGGAGGGAACCTCCAGGTTTCCACGCCGGCTGTGATGGATGCTTACAAGCGGGTGAGATGGATATCAGAGTGCAGGAGCCCAGGAACAGTCCAAGACCTGAAACATAAGGAGATGGAAAGAAAGCGTTGTGAAATCTGGAGGGAACCTCCAGGTTTCCACGCCGCTGTGATGGATGCTTACAAGCGGGTGAGATGGATATCAGAGTGCAGGAGCCCAGGAACAGGTCCAAGACCTGAAACACAAGGAGATTGGAAAGAAAGCGTTGTGAAATCTGGAGGGAACCTCCAGGTTTCCACGCCGCTGTGATGGATGCTTACAAGCGGGTGAGATGGATATCAGAGTGCAGGAGCCCAGAACAGGTCCAAGACCTGAAACAAGGAGATTGGAAAGAAAGCGTTGTGAAATCTGGAGGGAACCTCCAGGTTTCCACGCCTGCTGTGATGGATGCTTACAAGCGGTGAGATGGATATCAGAGTGCAGGAGCCCAGGAACAGGTCCAAGACCTGAAACACAAGGAGATGGAAAAAAGCGTTGTGAAATCTGGAGGGAACCTCCAGGTTTCCACGCCGCTGTGATGGATGCTTACAAGCGGGTGAGATGGATATCAGAGTGCAGGAGCCCAGGAACAGATCCAAGACCTGAAACAAAGGAGATGGAAACAAAGCGTTGTGAAATCTGGAGGGAACCTCCAGGTTTCCACGCCGCTGTGATGGATGTTACAAGCGGGTGAGATGGATATCAGAGTGCAGGAGCCCAGGAACAGTCCAAGACCTGAACACAAGGAGAGTGGAAAGAAAGCGTTGTGAAATCTGGAGGGAACCTCCAGGTTTCCACGCCTGCTGTGATGGATGCTTACAAGCGGGTGAGATGGATATCAGAGTGCAGGAGCCCAGGAAAAGGTCCAAGACCTGAAACATAAGGAGATTGGAAAGAAAGCGTTGTGAAATCTGGAGGGAACCTCCAGGTTTCCACGCCGCTGTGATGGATGCTTACAAGCGGGTGAGATGGATATCAGAGTGCAGGAGCCCAGAACAGATCCAAGACCTGAAACACAAGGAGAGTGGAAAGAAAGCGTTGTGAAATCTGGAGGGAACCTCCAGGTTTCCACGCCGCTGTGATGGATGCTTACAAGCGGGTGAGATGGATATCAGAGTGCAGGAGCCCAGGAAAGGTCCAAGACCTGAACATAAGGAGATTGGAAAGAAAGCGTTGTGAAATCTGGAGGGAACCTCCAGGTTTCCACGCCGCTGTGATGGATGCTTACAAGCGGGTGAGATGGATATCAGTGTGCAGGAGCCCAGGAACAGTCCAAGACCTGAAACACAAGGAGAGTGGAAAGAAAGCGTTGTGAAATCTGGAGGGAACCTCCAGGTTTCCACGCCGGCTGTGATGATGCTTACAAGCGGGTGAGATGGATATCAGAGTGCAGGAGCCCAGGAACAGGTCCAAGACCTGAAACACAAGGAGATTGGAAAGAAAGCGTTGTGAAATCTGGAGGGAACCTCCAGTTTCCAGCCGCTGTGATGGATGCTTACAAGCGGGTGAGATGGATATCAGTGTGCAGGAGCCCAGGAACAGATCCAAGACCTGAAACACAAGGAGAGTGGAAAGAAAGCGTTGTGAAATCTGGAGGGAACCTCCAGGTTTCCACGCCGCTGTGATGGATGCTTACAAGCGGGTGAGATGGATATCAGAGTGCAGGAGCCCAGGAACAGGTCCAAGACCTGAAACAAGGAGATGGAAAAAGCGTTGTGAAATCTGGAGGGAACCTCCAGGTTTCCACGCAGCTGTGATGGATGCTTACAAGCGGGTGAGATGGATATCAGAGTGCAGGAGCCCAGGAACAGGTCCAAGACCTGAAACACAAGGAGATTGGAAAGAAAGCGTTGTGAAATCTGGAGGGAACCTCCAGGTTTCCACGCCAGCTGTGATGGATGCTTACAAGCGGGTGAGATGGATATCAGAGTGCAGGAGCCCAGGAACAGTCCAAGACCTGAAACAAAGGAGATTGGAAAGAAAGCGTTGTGAAATCTGGAGGGAACCTCCAGGTTTCCACGCCGGCTGTGATGGATGCTTACAAGCGGGTGAGATGGATATCAGAGTGCAGGAGCCCAGGAACAGATCCAAGACCTGAAACACAAGGAGATTGGAAAGAAAGCGTTGTGAAATCTGGAGGGAACCTCCAGGTTTCCACGCCGGCTGTGATGGATGCTTACAAGCGGGTGAGATGGATATCAGAGTGCAGGAGCCCAGGAACAGATCCAAGACCTGAAACACAAGGAGATTGGAAAGAAAGCGTTGTGAAATCTGGAGGGAACTCAGGTTTCCACGCCGCTGTGATGGATGCTTACAAGCGGGTGAGATGGATATCAGAGTGCAGGAGCCCAGGAACAGATCCAAGACCTGAAACAAGGAGATTGGAAAGAAAGCGTTGTGAAATCTGGAGGGAACCTCCAGGTTTCCACGCAGCTGTGATGGATGCTTACAAGCGGGTGAGATGGATATCAGAGTGCAGGAGCCCAGGAACAGGTCCAAGACCTGAAACACAAGGAGATTGGAAAGAAAGCGTTGTGAAATCTGGAGGGAACCTCCAGGTTTCCACGCCAGCTGTGATGGATGCTTACAAGCGGGTGAGATGGATATCAGAGTGCAGGAGCCCAGGAACAGATCCAAGACCTGAAACACAAGGAGATTGGAAAGAAAGCGTTGTGAAATCTGGAGGGAACCTCCAGGTTTCCACGCCTGCTGTGATGGATGCTTACAAGCGGTGAGATGGATATCAGAGTGCAGGAGCCCAGGAACAGGTCCAAGACCTGAACACAAGGAGATTGGAAAAAGCGTTTGAAATCTGGAGGGAACCTCCAGGTTTCCACGCCTGCTGTGATGGATGCTTACAAGCGGGTGAGATGGATATCAGAGTGCAGGAGCCCAGGAAAGGTCCAAGACCTGAAACACAAGGAGATGGAAAGAAAGCGTTGTGAAATCTGGAGGGAACCTCCAGGTTTCCACGCCTGCTGTGATGGATATTACAAGCGGGTGAGATGGATATCAGAGTGCAGGAGCCCAGGAACAGTCCAAGACCTGAAACATAAGGAGATGGAAAAAGCGTTGTGAAATCTGGAGGGAACCTCCAGGTTTCCACGCCGCTGTGATGGATATTACAAGCGGGTGAGATGGATATCAGGTGCAGGAGCCCAGGAACAGATCCAAGACCTGAAACACAAGGAGAGTGGAAAGAAAGCGTTGTGAAATCTGGAGGGAACCTCCAGGTTTCCACGCCGGCTGTGATGGATGCTTACAAGCGGGTGAGATGGATATCAGAGTGCAGGAGCCCAGGAACAGATCCAAGACCTGAACACAAGGAGAGTGGAAAGAAGCGTTGTGAATCTGGAGGGAACCTCCAGGTTTCCACGCCGGCTGTGATGGATGCTTACAAGCGGGTGAGATGGATATCAGTGTGCAGGAGCCCAGGAACAGTCCAGACCTGAAACAAGGAGAGTGGAAAGAAAGCGTTGTGAAATCTGGAGGGAACCTCCAGGTTTCCACGCCGGCTGTGATGGATGTTACAAGCGGGTGAGATGGATATCAGAGTGCAGGAGCCCAGGAAAGGTCCAAGACCTGAAACATAAGGAGATTGGAAAGAAAGCGTTGTGAAATCTGGAGGGAACCTCCAGGTTTCCACGCCGCTGTGATGGATTTACAAGCGGGTGAGATGGATATCAGTGTGCAGGAGCCCAGGAAAGATCCAGACCTGAAACACAAGGAGAGTGGAAAGAAAGCGTTGTGAAATCTGGAGGGAACCTCCAGGTTTCCACGCCGCTGTGATGGATGCTTACAAGCGGGTGAGATGGATATCAGAGTGCAGGAGCCCAGGAAAGGTCCAAGACCTGAAACACAAGGAGAGTGGAAAGAAAGCGTTGTGAAATCTGGAGGGAACCTCCAGGTTTCCACGCCGGCTGTGATGGATGCTACAAGCGGGTGAGATGGATATCAGTGTGCAGGAGCCCAGGAACAGATCCAAGACCTGAAACACAAGGAGAGTGGAAAGAAAGCGTTGTGAAATCTGGAGGGAACCTCCAGGTTTCCACGCCGGCTGTGATGGATGTTACAAGCGGGTGAGATGGATATCAGTGTGCAGGAGCCCAGGAACAGATCCAAGACCTGAAACAAGGAGATTGGAAAGAAAGCGTTGTGAAATCTGGAGGGAACCTCCAGGTTTCCACGCCGCTGTGATGGATGCTTACAAGCGGGTGAGATGGATATCAGAGTGCAGGAGCCCAGGAACAGGTCCAAGACCTGAAACACAAGGAGATTGGAAAGAAAGCGTTGTGAATCTGGAGGGAACCTCCAGGTTTCCACGCCAGCTGTGATGGATGCTTACAAGCGGGTGAGATGGATATCAGAGTGCAGGAGCCCAGGAACAGGTCCAAGACCTGAAACAAGGAGATTGGAAGAAAGCGTTGTGAAATCTGGAGGGAACCTCCAGGTTTCCACGCCAGCTGTGATGGATGCTTACAAGCGGGTGAGATGGATATCAGAGTGCAGGAGCCCAGGAACAGGTCCAAGACCTGAATCACAAGGAGATTGGAAAGAAAGCGTTTGTGAAATCTGGAGGGAACCTCCAGGTTTCCACGCCTGCTGTGATGGATGCTTACAAGCGGGTGAGATGGATATCAGAGTGCAGGAGCCCAGGAACAGATCCAAGACCTGAATATAGGAGATTGGAAGAAAGCGTTGTGAAATCTGGAGGGAACCTCAGGTTTCCACGCCTGCTGTGATGGATGCTTACAAGCGGGTGAGATGGATATCAGAGTGCAGGAGCCAGGAAAGGTCCAAGACCTGAAACACAAGGAAGATGAAAGAAAGCGTTGTGAAATCTGGAGGGAACCTCCAGGTTTCCAGCTGCTGTGATGGATGCTTACAAGCGGGTGAGATGATATCAGAGTGCAGGAGCCCAGGAACAGGTCCAAGACTGAAACACAAGGAGATGGAAAAGCGTTGTGAATCTGGAGGAACCTCCAGGTTTCCACGCCGCTGTGATGGATGCTTACAAGCGGGTGAGATGGATATCAGAGTGCAGGACCCAGGAACGGTCCATAGACCTGAAACATAAGGAGATGGAAACAAAGCGTTGTGAAATCTGGAGGGAACCTCAGGTTTCCACGCCTGCTGTGATGGATGCTTACAAGCGGTGAGATGGATATCAGAGTGCAGGAGCCCAGGAACAGATCCAAGACCTGAAACATAAGGAGATGGAAACAAAGCGTTGTGAATCTGGAGGGAACTC